>NC_056747.1:580925164-581010164 GCF_019279795.1 Protopterus annectens | reverse complement strand
CAAATTTTTTCCCTGGGAAAAAAATTGCTTGACTGTAGGAAACAAAACAAACTTTTAAACACTAATCGGGTAGGGGGCTTCACCCTCCCCCATACCCCCTGACATGAGGGGCTGTGCCTCCCCACACTCCCATAACTAAATATACCAACTCCGAGATCCCGCTACATTGGGGAAAAGGGCCAATTACCAATGATGGCCAAACAAATTTTTTCCCAGGGAAAAATTTGCGTAAATGGCCTTCACGATTGTCAGAGTTCGACATTTATGGGTTGACATTTAGGTGTTCAATCACCTAAACTTTCGATCACGTAATATAGACCCGATTTGAGAAGCAGATTTGTGCTTCAGCACTCTCTGCATTACAAATGATGAGTTATTTAGGTCATCTAACAAGATTCCAGATAGACTTGAATAAGAAGCACTCAGTCTCTTGGGTACTGTAGACATCCAGAAAACCATAAATTCATAGCTGACTTACCCTGCTGTCTATATCCAGTGTGTCCATATGCCAGCTATCGAACACAACTGATGGCACTACTATAGCAGAAGACACCAGCATTACTATATGTTGTCACACCTAGATTTCTCTCTGGTTTTGACTATTTCTTCAGGGTGTCCTTTTTAATGCCCCTTTTGACAGGTCCACCCTCTTTATACCAAAGGTCAAAGGAAATGCTCACCAAAAGTGAACGAGGGAAAAATATGGTGGTCTGTTCACATTCTTTTTTTTTTCACACACACCCCCCCCCCCCAAGACTTTCTCTGTGGACCAAAAGGGTGGAAAGAGATTGTGGTTTTGCATAGCATACTTCAGGAGACTGACGTACTCTGGAGGCAGTCAGGGGGACTTATCTCTACACCCTCAAGCCTGGTGATCATTGCACAAAATTCTTGGGTGCAGAGAATAACCACAGGCTGTTATTCCCTTTGTTTCCATCCACAACTCTGTCAAAACTAGTCAGATGAAGGCAGCAGTCATAGAAGTTTAAAAGCTGCTAGAAAAAGATTCCTCCAAGAGGTCCCGCCAAACCAGTTAGGATCCAGAGTCTATTCAAGATTTTTTTTTTTGGTTCCAAAGAAAAACCTAGACCTCGGGCCCATCCTGGACTTCAGTCATGTAAACAAATATTCTTCCCAAATTTTTTGAGAAAAGGATTATATACAGTATATTTGCTTTATGTTCACCAGTTGCAATTTTAATTGCATCGTTTGCATCATTCCAGAAGTTTTAGGAAAAGTGATCAGCTCTTTACCTCCTTTTCCAGGGCCAAATTGGGAGATGGTGTTTCTAAAGTCACTTTAGTCAGGTGGCTGTCTGATTGTATTACTTTGCATACAAAGTGAGGGGACTGTTTTTACCTCACAAACCTAAACCCACTCTAGTAGAGCAGTTGCAACATTTGCTTCTTTTTTGACACAGAGCCCATGGACGATGATTGTACTGCAGTTACTTTCATACTTTCCTTTTGCAGTACAAGTTGGCTCTGCAGTCTAGGTCCTGCACTTCCTTTGACTCTGTATTCCTCTGGAATGTCCTTCCATGAGACCACCCTGGAGTCCAGAGTAGCTGGGGACTTTGTCCCATAAGTTGAAGTAGATGGAAAAGACAACATCAGATACAAAAAGTATGTACTTACAGTAACACTAGCTCCATGATGTTATGTAGTCCAATCTCGCCTTCATTCTTACCCGTGGGTTCGGAGCCGAACCTGTGCTCCGACTCAGCCATACTCTAGCTAGAAGTCTTCAATTGGCTCGTGGCTAAGGGGTATTCCATCATGCAACAGGTCTATTCCCCAGATCTCGTTTGCCGTTCGTTAAGCTCAGAAGTGGTCTTGCTTTTGGCCGTGGCTATCCTCTCTGGCTAAAAAGGACAAAAAGACTTCCCAGAAGCGCTCTCCGGCTCCGTCTGTTTCTTCGGAGCTGCCAGAGAAAGTTGCTAGAGCAGCTTCTCCTTCTTCAGTTCCATTGCCCTTGGTGCCGAAAGAAGGTAGTCTCTTGACTAAGTCCGTATCGGCTCCCAGCCTTTCGGAGCCAGTCACGGATGTTTTGGTTCGGAGCCAGTCTCCAGATGTTCATCATGTTACCCTGCTGCAGTCATCACACTCTGGTTATCTTGTCGTCCGGCGGTCCCGCAGTCTGCCTGAATTCCAAAGTCTTGGTCCGGCGTCGGTTGCTGTCGCTTCTTCCCTGACGTCAGTGCGCCAGGGGCATATATAATACATCCAACGCCATTTTCTTCCGTCTTTCTTGCCGCGCGGTGCCCGAAGCAGAAGCAGTTCGCAAGTGCCGGTCGCCCGACTCCTGAGATTTTCGAAGTCGAATTTCAGATCCGAAGTCTTCAATAAAGCTAAGTACCCCGTTGGGGAAACTTTTCTTGCCTCAGACCGATGTCAGAAAAAGTTAACAATTGTATTTCTTGTGGGAAGCAAATACCTCATAAGGATTTTCATTCTTACTGTATACCTTGCCTAGGCCCAGACCACGACGTCACTGGTTGTCGCTTTTGTGCTAGGTTCAATAAGCGTACTATAAAAAGACGCTTTGATTTCGGATGACACTACTTCGGTAGAAAATTTAACTACACAATGCCGTCGGAGCAGCTGACTACCGGCGTGCACAAAAAGCGCAAGGATAAGGACAGGCAGCCTAGACCCAAGCCAGACTCCGAGGCCTCTGCTGGGCCAGTCTCCGGTTTTCAGTGAGGCTCCTATGCAGCCCCTGGCTACCACAGATTTGGAACCCGAGACCGCTTCGGAGCCTTTGGCGGAGAGTGCTAGGCCGACGCAGCCATTTTGTTTAGCCCCTACCGACGACACTGCAGAAAGAGATGGTGCTGCAGAAACACCTTCGGTTTCTGAAGGCGTCTTCAGACTGACAACGCTCACCATAAAAATGTATCCTAAGCTTAAGACTCCTATTAAACCAAAAAAGACTGCACTTCAGTCTCCAGTTCAAGGCCCCATGCCTAAGAAACAGATGCTTAAAATGGCGGAAGATTTGATCTCTTTAATCAGGGGTTCCCAACCCCCCCCCCCGACAAAAGGCCTAGACAAAAGGAAGATTATGCCTCCTCTGATCAAGTATCTATTTCCTCAGGCTCCTCTGAGGACCAAGATTACTCTTTTTCCCCCTTATGAAGATTCTGATGCTGAGAATTCCATTCCCTCAGCTTCTCCCCCTGAAGACTACTCCTTTGGGGAAACTTTACACACTATGAGGGAGCATTTTCACTAGGAAGGTCAGGACTACTCTGACTCAAAGAAAAGGCTCAGAGAGTTTCTTTTACCCCCAGCACAGACCTCTTGCCATCCCCCCAGTTTTAGACATTGTGGATGATGTTTACTTAGAATCTAGTTTGAATCCAGATTCTCTGCCTCCTGCTCCAGCCAAACCAGACATATATTATACAGTACCCAACTCCCACAAATTCCTTTATAAAAGCCCTGTTGCTGATCCAGAGACTATCTCCCAGGGTCCCAAAGGGGCTAAGGCTTCTATGGCAAAACATCCTGTACCCTCTGAAAGGGACTCCAGAGCACTAGACAGGTGGGGGAAAAAGGTTTACACCTCAGCCATTCTAGCTATGAGAGCACTAAATTGTCAATTTCACATGCTAAAATATCAGCAATTTCTAATGTCTCAGTTAAGACAAAAAATGAGCACACTCCCTCAACAGTCTGAATTGAAAGAAATGCAGGATCTGTTGCATGCAACTGAACAGGTGGGAAAACATACTTTACAATGTGGGTTTGATTCTTTAGAGGCTTCCTGCAGAGCAGCTGTCACTGGGTCTGTTATACGTAGGCATGCTTGGTTAAAGGAACAAACTCTGCCTTATCATGTTAAAGCAAAGCTTCTAGATGCTCCCTTACAGCAGGATGTCCTATTTGGAGTTAAAGTAGAAGAAGTCTTAAAGAAAATTGAGGATAAGGCAAAATCTATGCAGACAGTCAAAGATTTTCTACAGGTACAGCCCCCTTGCTTCAGCAGAAATTGGCCAACAAAAAATTGGTCCTTTTCAGCTACTGACAGACCACAGAGGGGTAAATACAGACGTCCAAGAGGCAGAGGGCAACCACAAGCCCAATACAAACCTCGACAATGGGGCACTGCAACACAGAAGGGTGGAGAAGACAGGCCCCAAACTACTAGAAGGCAAACTCAATGACTTACACCTCATATGGCCAAGCAACACTCTCTCGGCAGCTCCCTTGGGAGGAAAACTCGCACTTTTTTCAGACAACTGGCACATCTTCACAAAAGTTTATGGGTTTATGTTTGTTGGTCCTAGACATACTTTCACGAGGATACAGATTCCATTTCCACACCTTGCCAACGAAAAGAGGAATGCCAAACCTGCCACAAAATCAAAAGGCAGAGGCACAAAAACAAATTACTGCTCTCATGGACATGAGAGCCATTCAGCTGGTACCTACACGGGAGCAAGGCCAAGGATTTTACTCAAGACTCTTTCTAGTCCCCAGAAAGGACAATGCTTGGAGACCAATTCTGGACCTTTTCAATTCTAAACACCTTCTTACAAGTACCCAAATTCAAGATGCTAACACTACAGCAGCTTCTTCCCATGTTGGGCAAGAAAGCATGGCTAGTAACGTTGGACCTCAAGGAGGCATACCTGCATGTCCCTATCAGACAAAGTTGCAGAAGATACCTCCGTTTCATTGCAGGTTCAACCCATTACCAATTCTCTGCACTGCCCTTTGGCTTATCCACTGCGCCCAGGGTCTTCACAAAATGCCTGGCACCAGTACTTGCATACTGCAGACACAGAGGAATTCAAATATACCCATACCTGGACGACTGCCTCATCCAAGGAGAAAGCAAGGACATCCTCTTACAACATCTGGCTTTTGTAAAACATCTTCTAAGTTGCCTGGGGTACACAGTAAACGAAAAGAAATCAAAACTAGTACCCTCACAAAATATGACATTCCTGGGTGCCAGCTTGAATAGAACGGCCCAGAAGGCTTGTCTGACGCCAGACAAACTACAACTGACTCAGTATTTCAAAACAATGGCAACAAAGACCCAACTCCCTGCAAGAAAAATTCTGCAGGCCTTGGGCTTCATGGCATCTTGCATACTACTAATACCATTTGCAAAGCTGCATATGAGGAAATTACAGTGGTACCTAAAAAGTGTATGGTCTCAACACAGCCACAGCTTGGACACAATGATATCTCTCATTCCCTGCCTTCAACAAGAGTTTCTATGGTGGTCACAGGCATGTCACCTCAACAAGGGTCAGCCTTTCACCTTGCCCCCAGCCAGGCAAACTATGACAACCGATGCATCGGACTACGCCTGGGGGGCACACATGGCAGGACAGTGCGTTCAAGGCATATGGACTGCAGATCAAAGGAATCTGCACATCAAAAAGAGATGCTAGCTGTACAGAATGCTCAGACAGCCTTCAAGAACCTATTACATCCAGGACAACTTACAATAAGGACGGACAACACCACAGTAATGTGGTACATAAACAAGGGGGTACACACTCCTACCTTCTATGCAGGCAAGCAATGACCTTGTGGAACACAGCACTGGCTTACCAAGTTCAGTTACAAGCTCAATTCCTGCCAGGAAAAAAGAACACATTGGCAGACGACCTCAGCAGAAACATCATGGATCCCCACGAGTGGAAACTGGATCCACAAATATTTGCAGTGATAACTCAAAAATGGGGCCTCCCAGACATAGACCTGTTTGCCAGCCCCCAAAACTATCGGCTAACAAAATTTTGTACAAGGATGCTTCACCATCAAGCTTGGAAAGTGGACGCACTCTCATTCAGTTGGAAAAACCTGACAGTATATGCCTTCCCTCCATTGCCTCTTCTCACAAAGGTGCTTCTAAAACTCAGAAAGGAGAGACCACAACTGATACTCATAGCCCCAGACTGGCCACGCCAGCACTGGTACCCACTATAAAGGAATATGGCCCAGGGCCCACTTTGGATTTTACCACAAATTGCCCATTTGCTCACACAGCAAAACAATCAGATTCTACACAGCCAGCTCAAAACCTTAAATTTGGCTGCATGGCAAATCACCTAAGCATCCAGCCAGCTCCTCTTCCTCAAGCAGTTATGGATGTTATTCTGGAAGCTAGGAGGCCCAGCACCAGGAAGGCCTACTCGGACAAATGGAAAAGGTTTTGCGCCTGGAACCAAGCTAAAGGCCAAAATACCCTTCAGCCTCACATGCCTCAGATTCTACAGTATTTAACTGAGATGTTGCACAAAGGACTTTCTTTTTCTTCCATTAGAATCCACGCATCAGCTATTTCAGCCCACTACAACACGGATCCACCCTTATTTTCACATCCACTTCTAAGGCAGTTCCTCAGAGGGTCAAAAAACATTAGGCCCCCCAGGAGAGCACCTACACCAACATGGGACCTCAATTTTGTTCTGGAAAAACTTACGCTACCTCCCTTTGAGCCAGCTTTCTCTGCTGATCTAAAGTTTATATCATGGAAGACTGCCCTGCTGCTAGCAATAACTTCAGCCAGAAGAGTCTCAGAGCTGCAGGCCCTAATGGCAGTGGAACCTTTCCTCATTTTCCATCAAGACAGTTTCTCTACGAACTAATCCTTCCTTCATGCCAAAGGTGGTATCCAGTGTGGCTTTAAATCAAACCATCCACTTAGCCACCTTCTTTCCAAATCCACAGAACAAAGGAGAAAGACTCCTGCATTCCTTGGACATTCACAGGCAACTTCCTTACTACTTGGATAAAACTAAGGTTTTCAGAAAATCTGACCAGCTCTTTGTATCCTATGCTACAGCTTCGCAAGGGAAGGCTATATCAAAACAAACCATTTCCAAATGGATAGGACATTGCATTCATTTTTGCTATACCCATCATGAAAAACCAGTTCCTGATACCATAAGGCCCCACTCTAACAGGGCAACAGCTACATCTACAGCCTTCCTCAGGGGGGTCCCAACCAAGGAGATTATGGAAGCTGCAACTTGGAGTTCAGTACACACCTTCACCAAACACTACCACTTACCACTTTACTCTAAGACTAGAGCTGGCTTCGCCACTGCAGTTCTGCAGGGCCTTCTAGCCTCCTCTAACCCTCTTTGACTCCTCCACCCATCCTTAGCTTTGGGATTCTACCCAAGTGTGATGACTGCAGCAGGGTAACACGATGAACATAGTACAGTTTTGTACCTACCATAAATGTAGATGTTCGAGTGTACACCCTGCTGCAGTCCAGGTTGCCCTCCCTCCATCCCCTCTGATCTAACTGGCTAAATCTTTACAATACTTTCTTGATGTATTTGCTTATAGCTGGAGGAATGTTTTGTTTGTGCTAAATTTCTTAAATTGGTACTAATTACTGACAACCTTTTTGGGGGCACCTGACATCTGGGGCAAGAAAAACTGCAGAAAATGGCGTCGGATGCATTATATATACCCCTGGCGCACTGACGTTAGGGAAGAAGCGACAGCAACCGACGCCGGACCAAGACTTTGGAATTCAGGCCGACTGCGGGACTGTCTGACTACAAGATAACCTGAGTGTGATGACTACAGCAGGGTGTACACTTGAACATCTACATTTATGGTAGGTACAAAACTGTACTTTTTTCGACCGGGTTGTCCTTCACGCAAGTCCCCTTCTGTAGTGAGATCCAGATCTCCTACTTTTATCTTCCAGGTCTTCCTGGACCCTTTCAGATGAGGACGTTGATAGGGTGGTGAAGAAACTGCTTCAGTCATCGGTGTGGCTAAATTGATTTCGACTCCGACCCAGTCGGCTCCAGAGCTTATGGCCTCTTCATCCTTTGTTGTTCCTCCTCCAAGCCTTTCTCGGCCTTCGGAGCCAGAGTTGTCGGTGCCGTCGGGCGACGTTAGGTCGGTTCCAGTAGCGTCACCTGGCCTCTCAGTTCCGATTTCTGCTTCGACCTTGTCTCCTCCGTCCATGGGGTCGATGGCTCACGGTTCTCTGGTCGGACCTGAGGGGGAAGTCTCAGATCGATCTTCATCAGTTCTGAGTGAGCTTGGACCCGACATCAGCTTTGGACCTCATCTCCTCAGTGCAGAGGGCTACTACTGTTTCATCTTCAGTCAGTCGGCCTTCGGAGCCGGGGGGGGGGGGAAATCAGCCTTCAAGGTTATGAGGAGTGTGCTGGCCAGGTCATCAGCTGCATCCTACGGCACTGATACTCTGTCCCCTCCAGCACCTGTCAGTTTCGGATCACGCTCTATCCATGGGCAGCGGAGACCCTAAGCCTCAGGATTCCTCCATGAGTGGTCCTCAACTTTGACGTCTCCCCAGAGTTTTTGCCTGAGGAGCCCGCCAGAAAGAATTTGTGTAAGAGGAAACTTGACTCCTCAGATGAGTCTCACACGTCAGATTCCCGACCTCGAGGAGTCAGAGGGGTCCCCCAAGTCGTCTTCTGAAGATATCTCTTTTTCAGATATCCTGGAGATCCTGAAGCAGAGAGGCGGCTGGCCATCCAAATCCCCTTCTGATGAGGAGTTGGTGTTCCTGAAGGCTTTCGGGTCTCAACCCTCTGCCTCTTGGTTTTCTCCCTCTTTTGATGAGCTATTAGATCTTGTCTGTCGAAAGGTGTGGGAAACTCCTGACACTGTGGAACCGGTCCCAAGGAGACCCAGTAAGTTTTTGTGCGTCCCCTCTGACAAGGAGTATGTATCTAAAGGCGTTTCAGTAGATGCCATGGTGGTGGTCGCGGCTACCAAGAAGGAACTTGCTGAAACTTTGTCTACCGTCCATCCGCCTAACAAGGAGTCCCGGGCTATGGACAGGTATGGGAAGCGTGTGTATACCTCAGCAGCTTTTACACTGCGGTTGCTGAACTACTTGACGCATTTTACGAGGCTCCAGAGCGATCTCCTAAAAGAGCTAGGAGATTCTCTACAGGGTAACATTTCTGATGCCGTGGCACAGAAGGTCCAATTCACAAATGTCTACCCTAAATTCCCTTACCAACTCCTCCTTGAGGCTGATCTCATATGCAGCCGATGGAGCGAGTAGGGCTGCGGGTTCCGGAGTCTCTCTTAGGAGACACTCCTGGATGCGCCTGTGCAATTTTGCAGAGGCCTTCAAGTCTACGTTCATCAATGCCCCATTTGATGGTTAATCGTTGTTTGGAACCAAGGTGAAGGACACTCTCACTATGTGCGAGCAGGAAGGAAAAACACTGTCTGCCGTGGCGGTCCGTTTTTCCATGCTTTTTATACCCTACCCCAAGGGCCAGAAGGGTTGGAAAATGTGGTTCAGGAAGTCGCAGAGGTTTTTTCAGGGTGCACAAAGTGATTCCTCCTCTGGAGGCAGGGGAGGGGGTGAAAATTCAGATAGATGCCGCCCTAGGGGCAGAGGAGGCCTGCGTATTCAGGGGGACCGTGATTCCTTTCGTTGTTCTCCCTACCAGCGCTCCTGAAGGGAGGCCCAACTGTGCGTCTCTGGAGCTGGTTGGGGGTCACATTTCTTTATACCCATAAGCCTGGCAAGAAGTCACCCAAGACGAGTAGGTATTAAAGATAATTTCCAGAAGTTGTCATATCCCCTTCTCTTCTCCTCCCCCACCATCCAAGAGAATCCCAGACATTCCACCCAGTCACAGGGATTCCGCAACTTTAGAAATAAAAAAGTTGCTTTCAAAGGGAGCCATCCAGCCTGTCCCTGCAGACCAAGTAGAATTAGGAACTTATTCCAGATTCTTTTTGGTGCCGAAAAGAACAGGGGACCTGAGACCCATCTCGGATCTACAGGAGACCTGAGGCCCATCTTGGATCTCAGCCATTTGAACCTTCATGTAGAGAAGTCCAAGTTTCGCATGGTCATGTTGCAGTCAATTCTCCCGTTATTAGGGAAAGATGTGTGGATGTGCTCCATCGACCTCAAGGATGCTTACTACCATATCAAGATGGACAGGGCATCCAGAAGTCACTTGCGCTTACAGCTGGGAGCCAGTCATTTTCAGTTTTGTACCCTTCCCTTTGGTCTCACCACAGCCCCCAGGGTGTTCACCAAATGCATGGCAGAGGTACCGGCTGACGTGAGACATCAGGGATTCCAAGTGTTTCCATACCTGGACGACTGGCTCCTTTCTGCCACCACCATCTACTATTACAGACCAGGGATGCCACCATTACACTGTGCCAACGGTTAGGAGTTACTCTAAATTGGAAAAAATCTGCTTTGTTGCCCTCGCAGCATGTCATTTTTATCGGCGCCAAACTAGGTGCAGTGCTCATGAGGGCCTTCTTACCAGAAGAGAGAATTCAGGCTCTACAACAGGAGGTCTACGCCTTACTACCACTGAGGAAGATCAGGGCAAAAGTTGTCCAAGTTATTAGGGACCATGGCTGCCACGATCATGCTAGTTCCCCTTGCCAGACTACACATGAGGGTTCTTCAGTGGCTGCTTTTCGCCCAGTGGTCACTGCAGCATCTCCCACTCTCCCATTTTATTCTGATTACGGACACATGCAAGCAGGATCTACACTGGTGGCTTCAGGCCAGCAATCTCAACGTGGGCAAGCCCTTTGTCCCATCTTCTCCAGTTGCCACGGTGACCACAGATGCCTCCCAGATCGGGTGGGGGGCATTATCTTGGCAGGGCTGTCCATGGCACGTGGCAGGATCACGACACCCATTTGCATATCAATGTCTTGGAGATGAGAGCAGTGCTATTAGCGTTGCAAGCACTTCAGAGCTCTCTCCCTCTAGGGACAATTGCAATCCACTCGGACAACATGTCGGTGGAGTGGTACCTGAACAAACAGGGAGGAACCAAATCATACCCCCTTTGCAGAGAGGCACTTTGAGTTTGGCAATGGGCGGTGTCTTCCCAACGCTTTCTAGTTGCAACACATATACAGAGGAAGTCCAACGTGATTGCCGATAGGCTGAGCAGAGCTATCCTAATGCCTCACGAGTGGTCCCCGAACAATTATGTTGCGGAAGAGATATTCCACAGGTGGGGGTCAGCCTTGCTGCAATCTATTTGCCAGCCCCCTCAATGCCAAATGCAGCAGCTACTTCACCCTTATTCCCCCCGGAGGGGGAGACACCCATGGGCGCTCTGGCTCATGATTGGCCATCTGGTCTTCTCTATGCCTTTCCACTGTTATCTCTGATATCAACGGTCATTCAGAAAGCACAGTCTGTGGGGAGCAAAATGATCCTCATTGTGCCCCACACTGGCCTAGTCAGATTTGGTTTCCCTTCCTTCAACCCTATCTAATGGACAAGCCCTGGATTCTGGACCCAGTTCCAGATCTGTTGACATATGTCAGGACAGTTCCATCCCTCCATCCAGACCCTCAGGTTGACAGCTTGGCTGCTCCAGTTCCGTCCTTAGTCAGGCTTCATGATTTTTCTCCGGAAGTGGTCCATATTCTATCATCTTCCCACAAGCCTTCTACCAGGAAGATTTATTCCAGTAAGTGGAAGAGATTTTCTATTTGGGCCCGTGAGAGACGTATTGATCCTTATACGGCGCCTATTTCCGCAATATTGGAATTTCTTTCTCAACTGTTTGGTCAAGGTTCTGCTGCAGCAACCATTAAAGTGCAATTGGCAGCAATTGCTACCTTTCATGTTGCTAATGAGCCCAACCTTATGGCTCATAGGCTTTGTAGGGCTTTTATGAGAGGGACATTTGTTACTCAGACCTCCAGTCTTTGATCCAGTGATGCCATGGGACCTCAGTTTTTTACTACAGAAGCTCACCTCAATTCCCTTTGAGCCCGCAGCTACATGTGACATTAAATTTCTGTCATGGAAGACAGTATTCTTGATGGCCATAACTTTAGCTAGGCTGGTCTCTGAACTCCAAGCATCATCGATTAGACCACCTTATTTGGTGTTTCACAAAGATAGGGTCTCCTTAAGAACCAACCTTTCTTTTGTTCCAAAGGTTGCCTCTGTTGTCAGTATCAATCCATCTATTGAGTTGGCTGTGTTTTTTCCTGAATTCTCCAACAAGGCAGAATTTAAGTTTCATCAGCTGGATGTTCACAGACCATTGCGTTTCTATTTACATAGGACAAAAGATTTCAGGAAATGAGATCAAATGTTTGTCTCATTTTCAGACACTAGACGTGGTGTTCCGGTTTCTAAGGTAACCTTTTCTCGCTGGATCTCCAATTGCATCTCATTTATTTATGCTTCCAATGGCAAAAAATTACCCTTTAAAGTGAAGGCCCATTCTACACGAGCTGTAGCTACCTCAACTGCGTTTCAGGCTAGGATGTCTATGGATGATATTTGTGATGCAGCAACATGGGCTTCATCTCATACTTTCATTAGTCATTACAAGTTAGATCTGGTCTCTAGAAGCAGATCTTCCTTTGGTTCCACTGTGCTCAAGAGTATTTTTCACTGAGCCACCCAAGTTCAAGGTGCTAGGGACGCTGTCCCATGGGTAAGAATGAAGGCGAGATTGGACTACATAACATCAAAAGTTATGTACTCACCATAACATTCGATGTATATAGTCAATCTCGCCTTACATTCTTAGTAACCCTCCCTCCATCACCCTCCTGAAGGACCTGGAGGTATTGTCTCTAGGTGTCAGTAGTCCTTTCTGTTGAGGGGGTTCTTCTCTCTGTGTGTGTGTGTGTGTGTGTGTGTGTGTGTGTGTGTGTGTGTGTGTGTGTGTGTGTGTGTGTGTGTGTGTGTGTGTGTGCGAGCTTGCAGCAAACAAGATCTCGGGGGAATAGACCTGTTGCATGATGGGATACCTCTTGGCCACGAGCCAATTGAAGACTTCGAGCTAGAGTATGGCCGAGTCGGAGCTGAGGTTCAGCAACGAACCCACGGGTAAGTATGTAAGGTGAGATGGACTACATACATCGAACGTTATGGTGAATACATAACTTCTTATCTTCCATCCATTTCATCTTTCCCTCTTTGCCAAATTGTCACATGTATGGTTCCAGATTGACCGTATTGGATCTGTCCTGAGCGTTGTCTTAACTGCAGCCTGTGCGGCTCCTTGGTCTTGTGTTTTTCCACAAAGAAACTGAAAAAGGGAAGAAGAGTTGTGTTTAAGATACAGGCAGGCAAACTTGATCTGAGGTACTGTAGAGTGGAAGGGATTATGGGTAGAGAGGAGAGACCTTAAGCCTGCATTAAGCGAATCACTGGCATTGTGCAGTAATTTTCTGTGAGAAACGGCAGTTAGTATGTTGACTGTTAGTAAACTGAAACCGAATTGAAACCTCGTCCGTTTAAGACTTGGATCTGGAGTCCACTGACTCAGAGGTGCTGTCAGCATAAAAAGAAAAAGGTCATATACAGAAAAGTTGTTGCTGAAAATTTTTTTAAAGATATTTAAAGTATTGACGCCTAGAAATTTGTGGAAGCTTGGGTAAGATGGGATGAGGTTGCATAAGGGTATAATCATGAAGTCAGACGGAAGCAAAGGTATATCTGGATGAAGGAATAGTTAGTCTGGGAAATGAAATTTGTAACTGATATAGTGCTCTGGCTATAGGAAGTGAAGGTACTTCTACCATAGGAGTTAGGACTACTGAACACACAAACTTTCCCCCTTGGCACCAACTTCATATTGTCACATTATGCACTGATGCCTCCTCTTTCCTTCCTCTTCAGTTCTTTGCTGCTAAGTAAACTTTATGTGCAGTAAATGGTACCAGACTGCTATTAGCAAATTTTGATGTGCTTTCGGATAAAAGCCTTATAGTAAGAAATGTTCATTGTGATGTTCTTCGTGTTTCACTGTTGCAGTCATTACATTTGGGTAATCCTGCTGGCAGGTTGCCCTCAGTCGGCCTGAATTCCAAAGTCTTGGGTCCTGCGTCGGCTGTTGACGCCCTTTCCCTGATGTCAGGGGTATAAAAGAAGCAGCCAACGCCATTTTCTTTAGTCTTTCTTGCCGCGCTGTGCCCGAAGCAGAAGCAGTTCGCAAGTGCCGGTTGGCCGACTCCTGAGATTTTTGAGTTCGAATTTCCGATCTGAAGTCTTCTATAAAGCTAAGTACCCCGTTGGGGAAACTTTTTTTCTTGCTCCAGAACCGATGTCATAAAAAGTTAGTAAATGTATTTCTTGTGGGAAGCAAATACCTCGTAAGGACTTTCATTCTTACTGTATTCCTTGCCTAGGCCCTGATCATAATTTTCTGGGTTGTTGGTTTTGCGCTAGATTTAACCAACGCACTATTAAGCGTCAGTATGATTTTGCTTTAAACTACTTTGGGCGCAGATTTAATTATCCAGAAATGTCGTAAAGCCATCCGACTACCGGAGTTCACAAAAAACGCAAAGAAAAAGAAAGGCAGCCGAGGCCCAAAACCGACGACGAAGCTTCTCCTAAGCTAGTCATCGGTTCTCAGTGAGGCTCTTTCACAGCCCCTGACGACTGCTACTTTAGAGTCGCAGGCCGCTACCGACTCCCACATGGAGTCGGCCATGCCGCTGGAAACTCAAGGTATTGGAGCCTCGGACGCTAATCTTTCAGATGGGTCTGGAGCCGCTGAGCAGGCATCGGCTTCTGAGGGTGTATTCGGACCCAAACATCTGTACATTAAACTGACTTCAAAGGCAAAGACTAAAGCACTTTCAAAGGCAAAGAAGCAACCTCAAGAGCCACGTGGACAGGCCTCCATGCCCAAAAAAAACAGATGCTCAAAATGGCCGAAAACTTGATTACCTTGATCAGGGGTTCCCATCCCCCTCCTGATAAGAGGCCTAGGCAAAAGACTGACTATGAATCTTCAGATCAGGTTTCCATTTCTTCTGATTCCTCTTCTGATCAGGAATATTCTTTTCCCCCCTATGAGGATTCTGATGCTGAAGAATCTATACCTTCAGCTTCTTCTCCTGAGGATTATTCTTTTGGAGAAACCTTACATACCATGAGAGAGCATTTCCACTGGGAGAGTCAAGATTTTTCAGAGTCTAAAAAGAGGCTCAGGGATTTCCTGTTACTACCTCAGCACAAGCCACTAGCCATCCCTCCTGTGTTAGACATTGTAGATGATGTGTTTTCGGAGTCTAGCCTTACCCCTGACTCCTTACCTCCAGCTCCTCTTAACCCTGACAGATATTACAGGGTTCCTGACTCACATAAATTCCTTTTTAAAAAGCCTGCTGCAGACCCAGAAACTATTTCTCAGGGTCCCAAGGGAGTTGAGGCTTCCGCTGCAAAAACAGGGATTCTAGGGCACTGGATAGATGGGGAAAAAAGGTTTACACATCTGCTACCTTGGCTATAAGGGCCTTAAACTGTCAGTTTCATATGCTCAAATATCCGCAACATGTCATGGCATTGCTTAAACAGAAAATGTTAAATTCTGAATGTGCAGAAAACAAGGAAATGCAGGATATATAGCATGCAGCTGAACAAGTTGGAAAGCATACTTTGCAATGTGGTTTTAATTCTTTAGAGGCCTCCTGCAGGGCCACAGTTACAGGTTCAGTAATTAGATGGCATGCTTGGTTAAAGGAACAAAATCTGCCTGATCATGTTAAAGTTAAATTATTAGATGCACCTTTACAGCATGATTCTTTGTTTGGTGTTAAGGCAGAAGAGGTGTTAAAGAAAATGGAGGACAAAGCTAAATCTATGCAAACGGTCAAAGATTTCTTACAAGTACAGCCACCTAGGTTTAGTAGACACTGGCCAACAAAGAATTGGTCCTTTCCTGTGTCAGACAGACCTCAAAGGGGCAGACCAAGACGCCCTAGAGGCAGATCCCAGGCGCAAGGTTCATACAGGTCAAAGCAATGGGGTGCTTCTACCTCCAAAAGTGGAGAAGACAAATTACAACCATACAGGAAACAGTCCCAATGACTTCCCCCTGCCTGCACCAAGCACTTATTTCCTGGCAGCACCCTTAGGGGGAAAATTAGCACTTTTTTCTCAAAATTGGCACATTATAACCCAGGACAAGTGGGTTCTAAATATCGTGTCACAAGTCTACAAGTTCCATTTCCATACCCCCTGTCTGCACCAAGCACTTATTTTCTGGCAGCACCCTTAGGGGGAAAATTAGCACTTTTTTTCTCAAAATTGGCACATTATAACCCAGGACAAGTGGGTTCTAAATATTGTGTCACAAGGCTACAAGTTCCATTTCCATACCCTGCCAAAGGCAGACGGCTGGCCAGATCTGCCAAAAAATCAATGGGCAGAGGCACAAAAACAAGTCTCATCCCTCATGGACATGAGGGCCATTCAACAAGTGTTGGAGCAAGAGCGGGACAAGGATGTTACTCAAGACTGTTCTTGGTACCCAGAAAGGACAAGACCTGAAGGCCAATACTGGACCTATCGATTCTGAATACATTCCTGGATGTACCAAAATTCAAAATGTTGACTTTGCAGCAGCTACTGCCAATGCTGGGCAAGAACGTCTGGCTTGTAACTTTAGACCTAAAAGAGGCATACCCGCATGTCTCAGTCAGACAAATATGCAGAAGATACCTCAGATTCAAGGCAGGCTCAATGCATTACCAATTCTCTGCACTGCCCTTTGGCTTGTCTACTGCGCCCAGGGTCTTTACAAAGTGCCTGGCACCAGTAATTGCATTCTGCAGACAGAGGAATACAAATATATCCTTACTTGGACGACTGTCTAATTCAAGCAGAGAACAAGGACATCCTTCTACAGCATCTGGTGTTTGTGAAAAAACTTCTAACATGCCTTGGGTACACAGTCAGCGAAAAGAAATCAAAACTAGTACCCTCTCAAGAGATAATATTCCTGGGTGCAAGCTTAAATGCAACTGCCCAGATGGCTTATCTCACGCCAGACAAACAAAGACAACTGACCTACCTACTTCAAAATGTTAACAACAAAGGCCCAGTTATCTGCAAGAAAAATTCTGCAGACTTTGGGCTTCATGGCATCCTGCATCCTACTAATTCCATATGTAAGACTGCATATGAGGAAACTTCAATGGTACCTAAAAAGTGTTTGGACTCAACATTGCCACAGCCTGGAAACTATAATTACTCTCATTCCCTGCCTGCAACAAGAGTTTCGATGGTGGGCAAAGGCTTGTCACCAAAACAAGGGACAGCCGTTCACATTACCCCCAGCCAGGCAGACACTAACAACGGATGCGTCAGATTATGCCTGGGGGGCCCACATGGCAGGAAGATGCATTCAGGGAACATGGACCTCAAACCAAATGCATGTACATATCAATCAAAAAGAGATGTTAGCTGTTCAAAATGCCCTGACAGCCTTCAAGGACCTACTTTATCCAGGACAACTACTGATAAAGACAGACAACACCACACTCATGTGGTATATAAACAAGCAGGGGTGCACACATTCCTACCCCCTTTGCAGACTAGCCATGACTTTGTGGGACACAACATTGACTTACCAAGTACATCTGCAGGCACAATTCCTGCCAGGAAGGAAAAATACTCTGGCAAACGAACTAAGCAGAAACCTCATGGAACCCCACGAGTGACAGCTGGATCCACAAGTCTTCAGCATGATAACAAGGAAATGGGGATGTCCGGCATAGATCTATCTGCCTTCCCTCACAACTACCAACTAAAGTGATTCTGCACAAAGATTTATCACAGACAAGCATGGAAGGTGGACGCCCCATCCTTCAGCTGGAAAAACCTATCAGTATATGCCTTTCCCCCTCTGCCTCTCCTCCCCAAGGTACTCCTAAAGGTCAGACAGGAGAAGCCAAAGATGATACTGATTGCACCAGACTGCCCCGCCAGCACTGGTACCCAATATTAAGGAGCTTGTCTCAATGCCCAGCTCGGACCCTACCTCAAGTACCGCATCTACTGTCCCAGCAAAGCAGTCAGATCCTGCACAGCCAGCTCAGGACTTTAAACCTGGCAGCATGGCGGATAATGTAGTCATACAAAACACACCTCTCAGCAAAGCTGTGATGGATGTCATTTTGGAAGCCAGAAGGCCTAGTACTAGAAAATCTTATGCTGGAAAATGGAAGAGATTCTGTGCTTGGAACCAGGCACAAGGAACGGATACCGCTGTGCCAAATATTCCTCAGATTTTACATTACTTAACTGAGATGCTGGACAAAGGCCTATCTTTCTCATCTATTAAAATCATGCCTCTGCCATTTCTGCTCATTACAATGCAGAGCCACCAATCTTTTCTCATCCCTTATTAAAAGAGTACCTCAGAGGAGCCACTAATTTAAGGCCTCCAAGGAGATCACCAATGCCTGCATGGGACCTCAACTATGTCTTGGAAAAACTCACCCTGCCTCCTTTTGAGCCAGCTGCTACTGCTGATATAAAGTTTTTATCTTGGAAAACAGCTCTGCTCCTAGCAATAACTTCTGCAAGACGAGTTTCAGAGCTACAGGCACTCATGGCTGTGGAACCTTTTTATCATTTTTTTATCCGGACAGGGTCTCCCTGAGGACAAACCCAACATTTATGCCTAAAGTGGTGTCCAGTGTGGCTCTTAACCAAACCATTCATCTGCCAACTTTTTATCCAAATCCACAGAATAAGGGGGAAAGAATTCTGCATTCTTTGCACGTACACAGACAGCTTAGATTCTACTTGGACAGAACCAAAGTTTTCAGAAAGATGGTGATTACTATTGGCATATATTGCAGGATCACAAGGAAAGGCCATCTCAAAGCAGACTATTTCAAAGTGGATAGGCCACTGCGTTCGTTTCTGCTATCTATACCATGGTAAGACAGTGCCTAAGGGCATTAGGCCACATTCCACCAGAGCTGCAGCCACTTCAGCAGCCTTTTTCAGGGGAGTACCAACCAAGGACATTTTAGAGGCAGCTACTTGGAGCTAAGTGCACACCTTTACATAGCACTATCATCTGCCACTCTACTCTAAATCCAGGGCAGGCTTTGCCACTGCAGTTCTGCAGGGTCTCATAGCCGCTCCTAATGCTGTTTAGCTCCGGCCTCCCAACCATAGCTTTGGGAATCTACCCAAATGTAATGACTGCAACAGTGAAACACGAAGAACATAGTACAGTTGTGTACACTTACCATAAATGTAGATCGAGTGTATTCACTGTTGCAGTCCAGGTTACCCACCCGCCATGCCTTCTTTTCTTCTGATGGAACCTATGTGGTGTATTTGCTTGTGGATGAAGGTAAAGTTTATATTGCTGCATGTTATTTTATATACAGATATAAATTTTGACTACCCTTTTTGGGGGCACCTGACATCTGGGGCAAGAAAAACTAAAGAAAATGGCGTTGGCTGCTTCTTTTTATACCCCTGACGACCTGACATCCGGGAAGGGGCGACGACAGGTGACGTGGGATCCAAGACTTTGGAATTCAGGCCGACTGAGGGCAACCTGTCAGCATGCTTACCCATATGTAATGACTGCAACAGTGAATACCATCGAACATCTACATTTATGGTAAGTGTACACAACTGTACTTTCTCCTTGTATGTCTTACCTCCTTATTTTCTAAATGTTTTGCAGTATTATTTGACAGGGTAGTGGTTTGGCCTAGTCCTTTCTATACAGCTGTGCTGAATGTTTGAATATGCATGGGTGTAAACCATGATGCTTTATCTTGTTCAGTCTGCCTGCTTTTCTGCAAATGTTTGCTGTTCATGTTTACTTTGCACATGTTCTAGCTTGAGTGTCCTCCACTGAAATTTCTAATTTTCTGTCTTAGACTTCAGCCCAGACTAGTGTTCCCCATGATGACCACATTATGGTTTAGTTAGATCCACCTCCTCACCTACCGTCCTATTAAGGAACACTTTGAGTGCTTCTCTTCACAGGAGGTCAAACTGCTGAGAAACACTACTGAATCATGGAGAGTAATGTCCCCTGAAAATGAGTCTTAAAGATAAACCACATCTTGGAAGATGAGTGATGTGGACAGTGCTGCTTCTCCATCTCCTCTGAAGGATCTCTGATTCGGTTAGTTCCTCCAGACTGGTTCTCTGAAGCAGTCTCTTTTTCTTAAAACATGTAGTGCGCCAGTGCATTTTTTGTGGGTGGTGCCCCTTTTAGTGATCATACTGTGGAAGCAATATCTTTCACTTGGTAACACTTGTGATGCATCCTAAGGACCATTTTGTATTTTTCACATCCACAAAGGAATGTTCCTTGTGGGTGAATACACTCGAACCTGACATTACTATTTCAGATAATGCTTTTAAAAGGAGTCTCACTTCTCAAGCACATGCAGAACAGCCCCCAGTTAAGAATCTAAAGCAGCATGATGCAAGTGCACTACCTATATGTTTAACACTCAGCAGTGCAAACACTGAGTGATTGGAAGTAAACAGTGAACATTACACCTTGGCTACAAGACCGTTAACTTGTTTTTTGCAGGCTTGATTCGACTTCTATGCAATGTCCCTTTGTGGGTCATCACAGCCAACCACTGGGGAGAATGCAGTAGACTTTTCTCTCTCCCCCAATATCAACTACACAGGTGAGTATGTGGTTGATGAATGATTCTCCCTCAGTGCTTTTAGCATTTCTTGTGGGTTGTCTGCTTTTATTAGATGTTCCATCTTTTAGCAAAAGCATCATGCAAGAGAGAAGGTAAAAACCATCCTGGGTGGTCCTATATAACCATTCAGGACTCTGATATTATCCCATATTCTTGTTTTGTTGCAAATGCCTTTTCAAAGGTAGCATTTGTCTGCTGGAATACCAGGCCGAAACAAATTTAACAAAAATATCTTATACAATTTAAGAAAATTATTTAAATCTCCCTCAGTTAAAGTAAATAAGTGCAACTGCTTTCAGTACACAGACAAATATTCTTCTTTCCTACCACTTTATAAGGTACAGTAATTTAAGTTCTTTTTGTCCTCTGTTAATTAACTCCCTCTGATGTTCATTTGTAGCAGTCACTGTTGGCAGTCCTCAAATTTGCGATACTCAGTCTGCAGGTAACGCATGGCCAGTCCGACTTCCAGATTTTGGCCAGTGTCCTTATATAGAGGTAAGAGTGGAATAAAGGATGTGTTGTCAGACACTATTTTCAGATCTTTCTTCCTGTGCAGTGCATAGCCATGTGTTACCCGCAGTGCTTAGTCAACTGATCATCATGCTTTCATCAGCAGGATAAGTAACCTAGCAGGGAATTGCTTTCATTTTGAATTTGTTATACCTTCTTTCCTTTAGGCTGATGTCTTGATTCTAGTACAGATCAATATGCCATTATAGTTAATAATTGTGTGGTGTATGGTAAGCAAATCACCCAGAATGTCTCACCATTCAAAGTGTTTACTCTGCCCCTTCGTTGCCAGTGCTGCTACTGAAAAAGTATATACAAAACTAGCACCTCCCAGTTGGAATACCAGGTCCAAAGAAATTAGTCAAAAGGTTGAGCTTGTGCAATTCAAAAAAACTTCAATTCTGATTTAATTAAAGAAAATTAGTGCAGCTGCTTTAGAGGCATAAGATAGAGGAGTACTCTTTCCTACCACCGTGTAACTTACAGTAACTTTATTCCTTTTTTACTTCTATTAATTTAATTCCAAATTTTTTCTAATGTATATACTGTGTATGCATGTAATGTACCATGTAACACACACTCAAGCAATCTAAACTTCAGGTTGTATCTTTGTTAGTCTATGTGACGCCTGTGCACTGGCCCAGTAATCAAGGAGCCTCACTCCTCACCACTAGCACCAGTGAGGGGCGTGCACATTGGGAAGGATAACAAGTACACAGACAGTAAATTACAATTTCTCTCAAGAGCACACAGAAATCACAGTCAGTCTGGGGCTGGTTTCTCCCGTTCTGTCCAGATCCCCAATAAGACTCCCCACTGGCACAGCTATAGGGTCCAGATCTCAGTCTAGTGGTCAAGCTAAAACCTCCAGCATCCTCTCTGTCCAGCCAGTGCTTTGTGTCCCTGCCCAAGTAGCTCACACACACACGCGCGCGCACACGCGCACACATGCACACATGCACACATGCACACACACACACACACACATGCACACACACACACACACACACACACACACACACACACATATATATATATATAAAGATTTGATTTAGATACAAACACACAGACACTTCTGGGGAAGTCTGGCACAGGTTCTCCAGCTGTTCCCCTTTCTGCCCAGCCTATAAGGTAGTACCGTCTTGCTACCAACCACTAATATCAGCTATTATAAGGCCCGTCCTGAAGGGTGTCCAATCTTACTGTGCAATAGTATTATCCAAATAGTAAGTGTGACTGAGACTTGAAGGCTATTTAGGAGTGGCTGGGTACGGTATCACCAAATACACACAATGTACTCTAAGAGCTTAAATTATCTCTACACAGCCAGATAGAATTTTGTAAATCTCACACACAGTTGAAAGGTTTAAAAATATTTAATAATAAATAATGAAGACACAAGACATCACTTCTTACTTCAACACAATGACATAAGAGTTCACAAACCACAGGAAAATTTTAATGTAATATTGTAGATAGTCTGACATAAATGTAGAAAACAGCTAGACTAATTTGGCTAAATTTCTATCTAACTCTAAGAGAAATCACAATTCTAAATACTACTTTACTTACAGAGTAAAGGCATAATGCTGGTGAATTGTTAACAGGTTCAGACAAAGTCCAAAATGCTTAATTCTCTCTCTCTCTGAGAAAGTCTTAAATTGATAACACATTACTGCCGAGTCATTTCACATTCCATCATTCTTAACACTTCTCTGGTTCCCAGGCTAACAGAACTTAAACTTTTAACATTTCTTTGATCTTGCAGCTGCCAGGAAACCACAGCAATAAAAGACACTTTACATGTAAAACCTTAGTAATTATCCCTTAAGTTAAGACAATAGAAAGACTTTGGTGGTCCAGACATCCTGTCTCCGAGCTTGAGATCAACAGGTATAGAGTGCTTGACTTATCAACTTTCTTCCAGCAAAGTGCACTGTGGTTACATTTTTGAAGCTCAGTACAACATATAGTTTAATCATAACATATAATTCTCTTTACATTTGTAGAACAAGTCATTGGATTACATTAATATTTACAATGACATAGAATTATTTACAAAATTCAATCTGGCTGGGCTGGCAGCCCCACAGTTTTTCACAGTCCAATTGTACATTGTCGTGACCTTGGGGGAGCTCAGACCACACCCATATCCAGTATTATAGGCATTGTTTTGTTTTCCTGTGTCAATGTCATATTTCACAATGTTTGGCAAGTACTTCTACATTTTTAATTAGTTGTTTGTTACAACTCAGTATTCGTATGTATTCTTTTTTGTACTTCATTGTAACTTGGATTTGGTTTTGTAAAAACATTATATCTGATGTCAATTTTCATTCTATCCTCAGCTGTTGGGTTCGAATCTGAACTGCCTTATCCGATTTGGCCATTGTTAAAGCTCGAGGTAACCAAATCTCTCGAGCTTCTTCCTTACCTGTGATGCACCTCCCCCAAATACCTCAGATCTCGTTTGCCGTTTCAAGTTGACAGATGTGGTCTACCATTTCTCATGAGCTGTATTACTTGGATAAGTACAAATTTTTGTGTATTCACTTTTTTTTCTGTTAAATCGCTAATTAGTAATTTTTATCCTCAATCTCACCTTGTTGTATTACTATATTTCTTAATTACTGTAGTACTTGATACTTAGATACTATTGTTAGTATCTCTTCTTCTTTATGACTCTCTAGTAGTCTTTCTTTACTATTGTTGGTATTCCCTTACCCTCTTTTCTTAGTAGTTTAAAAAAAATCTTTCTTATTTTGTCTCTGTATAGTTCTTCTGACTTGTTATTGTTCATTGCTTGTTATGACTGACAAACCTTCTGGGTTTAAAAAATGTACTAGTTGTGGACATAAATTACCAGTTTCTGATGACCACACACTGTGTTTATTGCGTGGGCCCTCTTCATTTGCAAGAAGATTGCTGAATTTGCCATGCCTTCAACCCCGGTGCACTTACAGAATGTAAGAACAAATTGATTTTGAAAGGTATCTTTCCTTCATCTTTTGGAGAAGCCATGTCTGAGTTGCCTAAACCTAGACCTTCTTCAAAATCTTCTTCTTCTGACTCTTCAAGAAAGACAAGTCAAAAGGACGTGGTCTCGACCACGGATTCAAAAAAATTGAGAGTGCAGAAGCATAAGGATTCATCGGAGCAGACTGTTTAAACGCTACTGGATCCCAACCCTAACAGAATCTGATCAGAAACATGTCAAACCGTCTTTTTTTACCTATCAGATCCGACACCAACAGAAGTTATCGAGATGCCTTTACTTCCACGCACCAGGTACTCCCCATCTGTGGATCGATTTCCTGACAGGCTCCCATCGCCCTTTTTACTAAGACCGATGTCTTCATCCATTCACTCCACTTGTTCTTCCAGAAGCCTTGCAGAAGATGTGGAGAGAGTGGTGAGGAAGATCCTGCAGGGGCAGATTGGTTTTCCTTCAGCGCCTACCCCTCTGGGTCAGGTTATCAGTCATTCCACATCACCCCCCTTTGCAAATTCCTCCTTTGATACCTTCTGTTGCTTCAGTTCCCATGATCCTAGCCACCCGGATCCATTAGCCTCTGTGTGAATGATTCCTGTGTCCTCAGATACGAGATTCTCTCTGAGACCTCTAGTCAGCTCACATCCAGAGAGCCCTTGGAGCCGAAGTGTGCCGGTCAGATCCAGGCTGCAGCATTCGACACCAAAGTTTTTGGAGCGGTCTCTGCGCCTTCCAGTTGATGCCATGATCATAGTGGGGCCACAAAGAAAGAACTCAGAGACTTTCACTATCCACTCCCCCCTAAACAGAAAGTTGCGGGTGATGAACAGATTAGGAAGTGTCTTTGCTTCAGCGACCTTTGCACTAAGGTCACTAAACTGTTTGGCACACTTTTAGACTTCAGAGGGATTTGACTAAGGAGTTGTCTAATACTCTTGTAAGAGCCATTTCTGAAGAGGTTCAAGATTCTGTAGCAGTTCATTTGGTAACCTTGTAGTCTTTATCCAACTCTTCTATGAGGTTAATTTCCAACATAGCGGAAGGAACCTCAAGAGTAGCAGCTTCAAGTATTTCCATGAGGAGACAGGCCTGAATGCGCTTGTGTGATTTTGCAGAGCCATTTGTCCTCTTTTGCCAGTGCTCCTTTTAATGGAACTACACTGTTTGGCCGTAAGGTAAAGGAAGCGCTGTCCAGGTGTGAGAAGGATGTCTGTGGGCATACGTTTTTTGGCTCTCCAAAGATCCTATTCCATGAATCAGCATTGTAGCCAGAAGATGTTGTTCAAAAAGTCTCAAGGTCCTTTCCAAGACACACGTGGAGGAGGTTCCCCCAGGGGTAGAGGAAGGAACTCTTATGAACAGCGATTCCCTCATGGCAGAAGTGGCCCACAAAACCAGAGTTTGCGATGATCTTTCTTTGACTAACCCTGTCAGCGCTCCTGAACGGAGGCCTGACTGCCCACCTCTGGAGACGGTCTGGGGGTGTTTATCCCTGCACCAGAGAGCCTGGCTAGACTTAAAAGGTACTTGGATGCAGAGGATTATTTCCAGAGGTTATGTAATACCCTTTTCCCTTCCACCTTCAGTTTCAAGAAAAATCCCTGATGTTCCAGCCAGTCAGAGGGATCAAGCAGCAATTCAGATTCAAAAGCTTCCCACCAAACCAAATAGGATACAAAGCTATGTCAAACCCAGAACTGTTGGACATGCTCCACGTGAAGAAATCCCAATCCCTCCGAGCTACAAGCTCTAGGGACCTAAACCTGGTCACCACAATAAACAGAGCATGCTGGAGGGATAGATTCCTGTCTCGGAGACTTCCCATACTCTGGAATAAACTTACCTATCTATATCAAACAAAGCTCCTCATTAGCACTTTTCAAGAAAAATCTTGATGATTGGATGGGGGAGATAGGAAATTCACCTCGGGGATCACTTCTGTGGCTCTGCTAGACAGGGGCACAGGAAAATAATTTTCTTGGGTGGCAAAACCATTTGGCTAGGCTTATATAGGCCATAGGGCCAATAGCCTAGTACCTACCTATGAAACTTAATCAAGATTCTCTTTAGTGCCCAAAAAAAATGGAGGACTGAAGACCATTTTTGGATCTGACCAGTCTAAACAAATCAGTTCAACGAACCAAATTCCGGCTGATCACTGTTCAGTCCATTCTACCCTTTCTGGACAAGGACCGACTGGATGTGGTCGAGTAGATCTTCATGATGCCTATTATATGAAAATGAACAGGTGATCCAGAAAGCACCTAGCTTACAGCTGGGGAGCCAGTCATTTCCAGTTGAGTACTGCCCTTTGGACTCACCATGGCCCCCAGGGTGTTCACCAAATGCATGGCAGTAGTAGCAGCTCACATCAGACTGCAGGGATTCTGGGTGTTTCCCTATCTGGACGACTGGCTTATTTCCTCTCCAACCAGGCGTCAGGTCATACATGCAAGAGATCAGGTTCTCCAGACTTGCACTCTTCTGGGGATAACCATAAACTACAACAAATCACATCTACAGCCGACCCAGACATTGGAGTTTGTAGGAGCACTTCACAATACCAAATCTGCCATTGTTTCTCTTCCACCACACAGAGTTTAGACAATAAGATCGCAAGTCAGAAAGATAATGGTGAATACTTCAATTTCAGCCCATCTAGCCCTTCAAACTCCAGGCTTGATGGCTGCGGCAATAATTTAATAATTTGTCCCACTAGCCAGATTTTACATGAGGATTCTAAAGTGGATGCTGGCTACTCAGTGGTCAGTTCTTTTTATCAATCAGTGTCTTACCAGATAAAAATTACCCAGGCGTGCAAAAGAGATTTGATTTGGTGGACTCAATCTGACCAAATACTTAAGAGGCCATCCTTTCATTCCCTGACAACCCAGTCTAAGGCACTTGGGCCCCCGAGGAGGACAATTTGCATTTAAATGTCCTGGAGATGAGTGTGGTGCTGTTAGTGTTGCAGGCATTTCAGGATGCTCTCCCCTCTGGGATGATTGCGATTCAGACAGACATGTCAGTTGTATGGTACATCAACAAACAAGGGGGAACCAAATTTTGCCTATTGTGTCGAGAAGCTCTCGAGTCTGGCAGTATATGGAAAAGGTTCATTATTTGAGCACAACAGCATAATTTTGATTCTTTTTTTCATCCCCTATCAATTGTATTTTGGTCTTTATAGTGCACTTAATTCTAAATAGTGTTAGTTCTTCAACCTTTAAAGTGCAACTGGCAGCAATTTCCAATTACCACATTAGATTTAATGACTCTTGCATAGCTTCTCACAAGTTGAGCAAGGCTTTCTTAAAAGGTACTCTCTTCCTAAGGCCTCCTTTGAAAGATCCTACTCCCTCCATGGGATTTAAATATGATACTGCAGTCTCTCACACAATCCCCTTTTCAACCAGCGGTTACATGTGACCTAAAATGTCTTACATGGAAGCCAGTTTTCTTGGTTCCCATTATTTCTGCAAGAAGAATTTCTGAGATTCAACCATTATTCTATAAACCTCCATAATTTTTCACAAAGATAGTAATATTGCGTACTAATCCATCCTTTCTGCCTAAGGTGATGTCAGAATCCAATATTAATCCAGCTATTAACGTGCAAGTATTCTTCCGTAAGTTTACCAACAAAGGAGAATATTTTCACAGGAGAGAGAAAAATCAGAAAACTGACCAATTGTTCATTTCATTTTTTAAACCAACTTTGGGAAAACCCATTTCTAAAGTTACACAATCAAAGGGATTGACAAATTGCATTTCCTTCATTTACGCTAACTTGGCATTACTCTTCATTCCTTGAAGGCCCCCTCAACTAGATCCATGGCTACATCCACAGTTTTTCGATCTAGAATGCCAATGGATGATATATGTGCAACAACTTGGACTACTCCCCATATTTTTCTCACTTATTACAAGTTGTATCTGCTCTCCTCATTTGGTTTTATGGTGCTCAGGAATACCCTTCCTTGAGTCCACCCTGGGCATGGGTAGCTAGGGACTCTGTCCCATTAGTTGAGGATAGAAGGAAAATTGACATCAGATAAAGAAGTTATGTACTTAACATAGTGTTCCATCTGTGTTGTCCATTTTCATTCTTCCTCAACTCCCCTCCCACCAACCCCCATCCTAAGACTTCTGGAGGATGGAGTGTTTACAGGATCACTGTATATTTATTTTTTATATATGCCGTCTAGGTAATGGCTTCTCCACTAACCTGTGTCATCCTTTACTCTGTATCGAGCAGCAAACTAGATCTGAGGTATTTGAGGGAGGTGCGTTATGGGTAAGGGAGAAGCTCGAGAGATTTGATTACTGCGAGCCAGCTCATGTTCACTCTACCCTGAGTGGTCCTATGGCCATGGCTCCTGGGGCTTCAGATCAGTCTACATTGAGTTACTTGTATTTGAGTGGCTCTCTTGATCGACTCATCAATGCCAACTCCTTGGATCCATCCAGCTTGGCTCCTTTCTTGGTGTTGTAGATGCCTGCCTTTGGGTCTTATGCACCACTCCCCTCCTCCTGACCCTCTGCTGTTTCACCTTTATGGGTGCTTTCATTAGTGCCATCTACGTCTTCCTTAGAGTGAGTGGTCCTGGCACTCAGCAGAGATTACTCAAGACCTGCATATGTAAATTACTCATGTAGATCATTCTGATAATTTTCTTGTAACTCTATGTTAACAGTATTTCCTCTGCAAAAGAATGTCTGAATTAGATGTGCTTTTGTGAGGTTCTTGCTATAAACTTGGACAAAACTAGCAGGGGAAAAGAAGCTCTCAGGCTGTCATGCACTGCTTTCGATCAAGCCCTAACAGTAGTTTTTCTGTCAATTTGTCATCTGTCAGGATCCAGGTTATGGTGGGTACATGACATAAATCTGTTTCACAGAATGTACTGTTATCACTTAACTGTGTATCTAATGATCTGATGTCTTTTCTTCACCTCAGGTGGATTATATTGGATCTGTATGGATCGGAGGTCAGCAACTCGTATTTTCAAGATCAGGGCACAAGCTTCTTGTCTTACAGATAAATATAAAAAGAGAGAGTAGTAAACTATACGAGTGGAATATCTGGGGCAAAGGAAAAGAAGAGTACTTGGTTGATGAATAGTGATAGAAGCGATAAAAAAAGATAATAGTGGAAGATGTATAGTACTAAGGGGCTACAGTCCACCTAAAATTACTATGATGGAGCTTAAGAAAATTCTGTGGGAAATAATCAGCTTTCAGCAAGGCATATTACTTGTAGGTGGAGACTAGAATTTGGTTTGCAACAGTGAAGATGTGTCTGGGAGGCCTAGAAGGGAAAATATAACAAAGGAGAAGTAGAGTTTATGAAAATGTTTGGCATGGAAGATGTGAATTCAAGACTAAGAGTTTTGAGTGACTTTACATATTCTCCAGGATTCAAAAACTGGGCTAGGCTAGATAGAATTCATCTCTCACAGGAAGATGTGCATTTAATTGAAGGTCTTGAAACGCACCCAATAACTATTTCAGATCATGTGCCAATAATAAGTAAAATAAAAATGCAAGGTAATTAAATAAAAATGAGACACTGGCAATTTCCCATCTATTGGCTGAAAAGAGGGGAGGTTAAGGGAATGGGTTTTGGAATTAATTCTGGAGCTACTAGAGAAGGTAGAAATTTCTTCTGAAAATATAGCTAGGGAGTGGGATAAAATGAAAGTTGAGTTTAAAACTAGGGTGGAAATAAAGGAAAGGGAGATGTGGCTAAGAGGTAACAAGAAATGTTCTTTGTGTTTCACTGTTGCAGTCATTACATTTGGGTCATCTGCTTGCAGGTAGCCCTCAGTTGGCCTGATTAACAAAGTCTTGGGTCGTGCGTCGGTTGCTGTCCCTTCTTCCATGACATCAGGTCGTCAGGGGTATAAAACATGCAACTGACGCCATTACATCAGTCTTTCTTGCCGTGTGGTGCCCGAAGCAGAAGCAGTTTGCAAGTGCCAGTCTGCCGACTCCTGAAATTTTCGTTTTCGAGTTTCAGAACCGAAGTCTTCAACTAAAGCTAAGTACCCCGTTGGGGAAACCTTTTCTTGCACCTTACCGATGTCAGTAAAAGTTAATAATTGCATTACTTGTGGAAAGCAAATACCTCATAAAGATTTTCATTTGTACTGTATTCCTTGCCTAGGCCCTGACCACGACTTACCTTGCTGTCGGTTTTGTGCTTTATTTAATCAGCGCACTATCCATCGTCTGTATATTTTCGCCTCTAAATATTTCGGTTCTCTGTTTAATTTTCCAGAAATGTCGTCGGTTAGCCATCCAACTACCGGGATTCCAAAAAAACGCAAAGATAGAGGCAGGCCGTCGAGGTCCAAAACTGCCGATGACACTTCTCCTAAGCCAGTCGCCAGTTCGCCGGTACTCAGGTGCTTTCGCACCCCCTGATACCCGCTACTGATTCGCAGGCCTCTACTGAGACCCACTCGGAGTCCGGTATGCCGCGAGATGCTTCAACTATGGAACCCGCAGATGTCTCTACCTTGTATGGGTCTGGAGCCGCTGTGCAGGCACCGGCTTCTGAGGGTGTATTCAGGCCTACGGACTTGCATATTAAACCGATGCCTCCTTTACTTAGGCCTAAATCTCGATCCATGTTTAACAAAAATGACACCCAAGCCACATGCTCAGGCCTCTATGCCTAAAAAATAGATAAGAATGGCTGAAGATCTAATAACTTTTTGCCCTTAACTACTTATGAAGATTCTGATGCAGAGGACTCCATTCCCTCTGCTTCCCCTCCTGAGGATTTTTCTTTTGGGGAAACCTTACATAGTCTAAGGAAGCACTTCCACTGGGAAAGTCAGGGATTTCCTTTTCCTACCTCAGCATAGACCTTTAGCTATTCCTCCTGTACTAGACATTGTCGATGATGCTTTTTTGGAATCTAGTTTGGCCCCTGATTCCCTGCCTCCTGCTCCTAGAAAACCTGACCGATACTACAGGGTCCATGAGTCCCAAAAGTTTGTTTTCAAAAATCCTATTGCAGATCCAGAGACTATTTCACAGGGGCCCAAGGGCATTAAGGCTTCTACTGCTAAAAATCCTACCTCTTCTGATACAGACTCCAGGGCACTGGCTAGATGGGGTAAGAAGGTTTACACTTCTGCAACCTTGGCCATTAGGGCTTTAAACTGCTGGTTTCATATGTTAAAGTATCAGCAACATGTTATTGGACTGCTTAAACAGAAAATTATGTTGATTCCTGACTGTGTGGAAAATAAAATATTACAGGATTTAATGCATTCTGCTGAATAAGTTGGAAAACATACTTTGCAATGTGGTTTTGATTCATTAGAGGCCTCTTGCAGGGCTGCTGTTACTGGATCTGTGCTCAGAAGGCATGCTTGGCTTAAGGAACAATCATTGCCTGATCATGTTAAAGCTAAATTGTTGGATGCTCCTTTAAATCAGGACCTTCTGTTTGGCAACAAGGCTGAGGAAGTTCTTAAAAGATGGAAGATGAAGCTAAATCTATGCAAACTGTTAAAAAATTTTTTTTACAAGTTCAGCCTCCTAGATTTAGTAGGCACTGGCCGTCTTAAGAATTGATCCTTTCCAGCCCCTTCCAGGTCTTCTCAAGCCAAACCCAGACACAGCAAAAACCCCATGTTTCAGTCCCAGGGGATGCACAGAACTAAGCAGTGGGGGGCCTCCACTTCCAAATCTGGGAATAATAAGACTCCCCCTATGGTAAGCTGTCTCAATGACTTCCTTTTAAAATTTCCAAGCACTTATCAACTGACTGCCCCTTTGGGGGGAAAGATTGCTCTTCATGCAAAGAATTGGGAACTCATTACCCAGGAAAAATGGGTTTTAAATATAGTGTCCCAGGGATACAGATTTCACTTCCACACTTTGCCAACACCAAGTGGGTGGCCGGACCTACCCCCAAATCAGTGGGCAGAGGCCCAAAAACAAGTGCTTTCCTCTCTTAAGCATGGGGGCTATTCAACTGGTACCAGAAGAGGAAAAGGGGCACGGTTTCTACTAGATACTTTTCCTGGTACCCAGAAAAGACAATTAATGGCATCCTATCCTGGACCTGTCTACTCTAAACACCTTTTTGGAGATTCCAAAATTCAAGATGCTGACTATTCACCAATTACTTCCTATGCTAGGCAAAGATGCCTGGTTGGCAACACTAGATTTAAAAGAAGCATACCTGCACATCCCAATCAGGGAATCTTGCAGAAGATACCTACGCTTCAAAGCAGACTACACGTACTATCAGTTCTCTGCACTGCCCTTGGCTTATCTACTGTGCCCAGGGTATTCAAAGTGCCTAGCTCCAGTTATTGCATTTTGCAGGCAAAGAAATATTCAAATATACCTATACCTGGACGATTGTCTAATTCAGGCAGAAAGCCAGGACATACTTTTGAATCATCTGGCCTTTGTAAAAAGGGTTCTAACTTGTCTGGGGTACACCATAAATGAAAAGAAATCACACCTGGTACCCTGTCAGCGAATTGTATTCCTGGGAGCAAGCTTGAATACAACTTCCCAGATGGCTTACCTCACACCAGAGAAACAAATTCATTTGACAACCTACTTCAAACAAGTGGCCACAAAAACCCTGCTATCTGCAAGACAAATACTGCAAGCCTTCGGGTTAATGGCCTCCTGCATTCTTCTAATTCCATATGCAAGACTGCATATGAGGAAACTACAGTGGTATCTAAAAAGCCTGTGGTGTTAACATTCTCAAGACCTAGAAACAATGATTCATGTCATACCTTGCTTGCGCCTAGAGTTCCTTTGGTGGGCAGAGGCCTGCCACCAAAACAAGGGACTGCCTTTCACACCACCCCCTGCCGCCCATACCATAACAACAGACACATCAGACTGCATGGGGCGGCTCATCTGGCAGGGAAGTGCATTCAGGAAACTGGAACCCAAGTCAAATGCACCTGCATATCAATCAAAAAGAAGTGTTAGCTGTAGAGAATGCTCTGACAGCCTTCAAGGACCACATTCTTCCAGGACAACTAATGGTAAAGACAGACAAACGCCACTGTTGTGTGGTACATAAACAAGTGGGGGGGGGGTACACATTCTTACCCCCTCTACAGACTAGCCATGGCATTGTGGAACACAGCCTTGAGCTACCAAGTGCATATACAAGCTCAATTCCTGCCAGGAAAATTAAATACACTGGCAGACGGACTAAGCAGAAACTTCATGGACCCACACCAGTGGAAACTGGAATCAAGGATTTTCAACATGTTGACAAGCAAATGGGGGAGGCCAGTTAAAGACCTGTTTGTTTCTCCCCAGAACTACCAGTTGAACAAATTTTGCACAAGGACTCCTCACAAACAAGCCTGTAAAGTGGATGCTCTGTCCTTCAGCTGGAAAAACCTATCAGTCTGTGCCTTCCCCCCTCTGCCTCTGCTCTCTATAGTACTACTAAAAATCAAACAGGACAAACCAAGGATGATTTTGATTGCTCCAGACTGGCCGTGCCAACACTGGTACCCCCTCCTGAGCAGTGTCACTGTTATCTCCATAGCACCTGCCTCAGACACCTTCAAAAGGAGAACCAGATTCTGCACCCTCAGCTTCTAACACTGAACCTTGCAGCCTGGCTAATTACTTAATCTCTCCTTTACCATCCCTCAGCAAACCTGAGATGGATATCATTTTAGAGTCAAGGAGGCCTAGTACTAGAAAAATCTTATGCTGAAAAATGGAAAAGATTCTGTGCCTGGAACTAATCTCAAGGAATGAGCACAGCAGCGCCCAATTTACCTCAGATTTTACAATACTTAACTGAAATGCTTCACAAGGGCCTGTCTTTTTCCTCCATTAAAATCCACGCCTCAGACATTTCAGCTCATTATAACACAGAACCCACCCCTCTTCTCTCATCCACTGCTCAAGCAGTTTCTCAGAGGGGCAAAAAATTTGAGACCACCCAGGAGAGCTCCAACCCCAGCCTGGGACCTTAACTTTGTATTGGAGAAACTCGCTCTACCTCCTTTCGAGCCAGCTGCTACTGCAGACTTGCATTTCTTTCTTGGAAAACAGCTTTCCTTTTAGCAATCACTTCAGCTAGAAGGGTATCTGAATTACAGGCCCTTATGGCAGTGGAGCCTTTCATCATCTTTCATGCGGACAGGGTGTCCATCAGAACCAATCCATCCTTCATGCCCAAGGTGGTATCCAGTGTGGCTCTTAATCAGTCCATTAATTTGCCAACCTTCTTTCCCAATCCACAGAATAAAGGGGAAAGGATACTGCATTCCTTAGATGTGCACAGACAACATAGATTCTACTTGGACAGGACTAAACCTCAAAGGAAATCTGAACAACTGCTGGTGGCATTTGCTGCAGGGGGAGAGGGGAAGGCGATTTCAAAGCAAACCATTTCTAAATGGATAAGCCATTGCATTCATTTCTGCTATAAGCACCATGGAAACCTATCCCCCAGGGGATCAGACCTCACTCCACCAGGGCTGCATCTACCTCTACAGCCTTTCTCAGAGGCATCCCTACCAGGGACTGCCTAGAAGCTGCTACCTGGAGTTCTGTACATACTTTCACCAAGCATTATTATTTGCCAATTTTCTCTAAATCCAGAGCTGGCTTTGCCACTGCAGTCTTGCAGGGCCTTATAGCTGGCCCTAATGCTATTTAAATTCCTCTTCCCAACCATAGCTTTGGGAATCTACCCAAATGTAATGACTGCAAAAGTGAAACACGAAGAACATAGTACAGTTGTGTACACTTACCATAAATGTAGATGTTCGAGTGTATTCACTGTTGCAGTCCTGGTTACCCTCCCTCCAGCTCCCTAACTTCTTTTGGCTATACCTCTACTTTCCTTTACTGTGCTTAAAAGCCTTTTTGGTGTATTTGCTTTTTTGCTGGAGGTATATCTTTGTACTTTTATATTTTTAATTGCTTCCCATTAGGGGGGCACCTGACATCTGAGGCAAGAAAAACTGATGTAATGGCGTCGGCTGCATGTTTTATACCCCTGATGGCCTGATGTCATTGAAGTGACAGCAACCGACGCAGGACCCAAGACTTTGTTAATCAGACCGACTGAGGGCTATCTGCAAGCAGATAACTCAAATGTAATGACTGCAACAGTGAATACACTCGGAACATCTACATTTATGTTAAGTGTACACAACTGTACTTTATTTAGAGGGATTGACAAATGTTAGTGTTGCAAAATAGGGGGAATCTGTCAGAACAATAAAAGGAACAACTGCAGAATGCTAAACAGAAAATAAAGGATTACCTCAATAATATGCAGAAGCTTACAAAGATCTCTGTTAAGCAACTTTTTTTTATGATAATTCTAAAGCACAAAAACTGTTAGCATGACTCGGGGAACAGTAACTGGAAAGGGCTGTTACCAAATTTTATAGGGCGTGTAGCAAGGAAGATGACAAGAGATCCTGTGGAAGTATTAGAAATATTTTGAAACTTGAGAAATATGGAAATCAAGAAAAGGTACAAATGGAAATGTTTGTGGAAGAATTAAATATGCAAAGGTTAAAGGTAGATGAGGCTCGGTTATTAACAGGATAGGAAGAGATGATAAAAATGTCTATGTATAACCAATGTACAGGAAAGTCCCCAGGAACAGATGGTATTCCTGTGGAAGTTTGGAAACTAGGAGGGAAAAAACTGATTAAGATCTGAAAAGTTTTGTTTAACAGTCTTTTAAGAGAAGGAGAAGTACCATCATCCTGGAAGAAGGCGGTGGTAACACCTAAAGAGGGTAAAGATCCATCTGATCCAGCTTCATACAGGCCCATTTCAGTATTAAATCATGTTTATAAAATGTTTGTCTGTAATGGCTAAAAGAATGGCAAAAGTGATACCAAAATTGATAGATATGGATCAGTGTGGTTTTGTGGAGGGAAGGCAAACATTTTACAAAATTTAACTGAACATTGATGATCCAGAGGAAACGAAATGTAAGAAAATATCACTGTTATTGGTGGGTCTTGATGCTGAGAAAGCATTTGATAGAGCAGACTGGGACTTCATGAGCAGGGCAGTGGAAACGTCTGCTTTCCCTGATACGTTTATAAGGTTGATTTAAGAGAATGTTTGAGGGATCCAAGGAATATTAAAGTGGGTGGGGTCCTCTCTGATGACTTCTGCTTGAGTAGAGGAACCAGGCAGGGTTGTCCACTTTCCCCTTTGTTGTTTGCATTGTATCTAGAACCATTGGCAAAAAAAAATAAGGGGCTCGGAAATTCAAGGATATAATTGGTGTGATAGTCAGGAAAAGCTGGCTCTATTTGCAGGTGATATTATTTTATGCATGACAAAACCAGAAAGGGGCATTACAGTGTTGTGGAACAGTTTAAGACCGTTTCAAATCTTCTCTGGATACAAAATTAATTAAGCTAAAACAAAGGCAATAGTAGTAAATTATGTATCCACACACAAATTGGTCCAGCATTATCTGTATTTATTGGGACATGATAAAATTAAGTATTTAGAAGTATGGATTAGAAATGACTCTGTTGTAGCAGCTAAGGATATGTGGGAAGCAACTAAACAGAAGGTAATAATTGAGAAACTGGAAGCTTTGTTATATGGATATGCATACTAAGGTACAAGCAATTAAAATGTTTAGTCCCTTTAGTCTTAAAAATATGCATGACTTGTGTATGTCAACCAGAGGAGAAGCTGAGGATAGCAATTAAGAGTTGAAGGATTTTATCTGGGAAGGGAAAACAGCAAGGGTCAAGTGGGATAAGATGATTCTTCCAATAGAATAAAACGGACTAGGATTACCCAGTTTGAAGGGGTATTTTTAGAGCAACACTGGTAAGGCTCTTGTACATAGCACAAACAGAAAACTATAATTCAAATTGGAAATGAATGATGGTGATATGGGAGAAGCTCAAGAAATGAGCAGAGATTGGGATTTTGGATGCTCTTAAGGAGGAGAACAAAAATCAGAGTATTGCATTCATAAAATAGCAGGGAGTAGTCTAAGAACTAAACCAGCACGAGAATGGAGAAAAGAGATTCTGCTGATAGGGATGACTGGTTAGGGGTATAGATAATAGGCAAGATGGGGCTGAAATTTATTGGAGAAAACTGACAAAGGAACCAAGGTATTGGGGGCAAATAACTAGAAAGGGAAAGGTAATGGAATGAGAAGAGGCCAAGGATTTATTTGGACTGCAGGTTAGAGACTGACTGCCTTATCAATGATTGATATCAGAGTATAGGCAAAGAGAAATGGGGGGTCCTAAATGAAAGACCAGCACTGGTAGAATTTTTAATGGAATCTAGAAGAGAAGTTGCCATTAAAAAAAGAATAATTAGTGGAGCATATAGAATATTGCATGATAATTATAGGAATCAATCAGAGGACCTTAGAAAGCAATTCACAAAGAGACAATGGGGGATGTATGTTTATCACCCCAATGTGCAACAAAGTGTAGAAGATTTAAGATCTTTGCCTGCAAGTGTGTTTATATAGGTATTTTATACCCCAAGTATATCGCGAAGAATTTTTCCTCAGGTGGATAGCAAATGTTGGAGGTGTGACAAGCAAGAAAGAGGTGGCTGGGAACATGTTTTTTGGGAGTGTAATGAGCTGGCAGACTTCAGGGATTCCCTGCCAACTGCTCTGTTGGAGATGCTGGGTGAGTGGATTGGATTGACTGGGGAGATGTTTTTTTGAGCTATGATACAGAATCTGAATTGCCTTGACACAAGTAAAGCCTTGCTGAGTCTAATTATGGTGGCTGCCAGAAAAACAATTACTAGAAAATGGAAATCAAAGTCTAGACCATCTTTACAAGAAGTAGTGAATATAGTAACAGAGGTAAAGCAACTGGAATTGGGATCTTTAGAAAAGGGACATAGCAAACTACATAGAAAAAAATGGGAATTGTGGGAACAATATATAGAGAAAGAACGAGGTTTAAAAGGCAGGATTTGAAAGAGCCATATAATGCTGAACTGACAATGATTGGATAGATTATAAGTGATGTATAATGTTTGCAACTACAGTTGTTTCAGTGGTGTCTGTGATGCATTTGTTTTTCGTTTATATAAATGTAAGATTGTCTGTTATACTTGATAATTTAATAAAGATGTTTGTTTGGGGGAAGAAAGGCTCAAGCTTCTTCCTCTCCTGTAATACACCACTGCCCTACAGCACAGATATGGTCACTACGGCTCAGCTTTGAGTGTCAGAGAAGTACTGTTTTTCTTAACACTCCTCAGGATTGAAACCTTTTGTCTCTTGGCTTTCTCCTTTTGTTATATATTGTCTAGGGTGTTTTTCCACCGTGTCGCTCTCTGAAAAAGTTGTCTGCTTTTCTCCCTGCCCCCTCTGGTCGCATGTTTATTATGCATTTTCCTTCCCTTGTTAGGGAGATGTTCATCGTGTTTCACTGTTGCAGTCATTACACTTGGGTTATCCTGCTGGCAGGCTACCTGTAGTCGGCCTGAATTCCAAAGTCCTGGTCCGGTTGCTGTTGCCTCTTCCCTAATGTCAGTGCGCCAGGGGTATAAAAGATGCAGCCGACGCCATTTTCTTCAGTCTTTCTTGCCACGCGGTGCCCGAAGCAAAAGCAGTTCGCAAGTGCCGATCGGCCGACTCCTGAGATATTCGAAATTGAATTTCCGATCCGAAGTCTTCTGTAAAGCTAAGTACCCCGTTGGGGAAACTTTTTTTTCTTGCTCCAGACCGATGTCAGAAAAAGTTAATTGTATTTCTTGTGGGAAGCAAATACCTCATAAGGATTTTCACTCTTACTGTATTCTTTGCCTAGGCCCTGACCACGACATTGCTAATTGTTGGTTTTGTGCTAGATTTAACCAACAACACTATTAAGCGTCGGTACGATTTTGCTTTTCATTACTTTGGCCGAAGGTTTAACTATATAATGCCGTCGGAACAACCGACGACCGGAATTCATAAAAAATGCAAGGAAAAAGAAAATGACAGGCATCTGAGTTCCAAAACCAACGACGAAGCCTCTTCTAGGCCAGTCGCCGGTTCTCAGTGAGGTGCTTTCGCAGCCCCTGACACCCGCTACCTCAGAGCCACAGGCTGCCTCCGACTCCCACGTGGAGACAACTAGGCCAGTGGATACTCAAGGTATTGGGCCTTCGGAAACTAACCCTCAGATGGGTCCGGAGCCGCTGAGCAGGCATCAGCTTCTGAGGGTGTTTTCAGACCTACACAGCTTTATATCAAGCCAACTTCAGCATCCAAGACAAAGACTAAAACAGTTTTAAAGACAAGGAAACAAGTACAGCATTCTCCAGGACAGACTTCCATGCCTAAAAACCAGATGCTCAAAATGGCCGAAGACCTAATTACTTTGATCAGGGGTTCCTATCCCCTTCCTGATAAGAGGCCTAGGCAAGATACTGAATAGGATTCCTCTGATCAGGTTTCCATTTCCTCTAACTTCTCTTCAGAACAGGGATACTCTATTCCTCCCTATGAGGATTCTGATACTGAATAATCTATTCCTTCAGCTTCTCCTCCTGAGGATTACTCATTTGGGAAAACCCTGCATACCATGAGGGAGCATTTCCACTGGGAGAGCCAAGATTATTCATATTCTAAGAAAATACTCAGAGACTTTCTTCTACTACCTCAGCACAGACCTCTTGCTATTCCACATGTTCTAGACATTGTAGATGATGTATTGTCAGAGTCCGGCCTATCTCCCGACTCTCTACCTCCTGCACCTGTTAAGCCAGACAGATACTACAGGGTTCCAGATTCTCATAAATTTCTATATAAAAACCCTGCTGCTGACCCAGAAACTATTTCTCAGGGTCCCAAAGGGGTCAAGGCCGCTACTGCAAAAAACCCTGTCCCCTCAGAGATTCTAGGGCACTGGACAGATGGGGGAAAAAAGTTTACACTTCTCCTACCTTTGCTGTAAGGGCTTTAAATTGTCAGTTTCATATGCTTAAATATCAGCAATACTTAATGTCTCTGTTAAAACAGAAAATGTTGACAAATTCTGAATGTTCTGAGAAAAAGGAATTGCAGGATTTATTGCATGCAGCTGAACAAGTGGGAAAACATACTTTGCAATGTGGTTATGATTCACTGGAGGCCTCTTGCAGGGCCACTGTAACAGGTTCTGTTATTAGAAGGCATGCTTGGTTAAAGGAACAGACTCTGCCTGATCATGTTAAAGCAAAATTATTGGATGCTCCATTACAGCATGATACTTTGGTGTTAAGGCAGAAGAGGTGTTGAAGAAAATGGAGGATAAAGCTAAATCTATGCAGACAGTGAAGAATTTCTTACACATACAGCCACCCAGATTTAGCAGGAACTGGCCTTCTAAGAACTGGTCCTTTCCCGTGTCAGACAGGCCACAAAGAGGCAGATACAGACACCCTAGAGGCAGACAGCCCCAGGGCTCATACAGGCCCAAACAATGGGGTGCTTCTACCTCCAAAAGCGGAGAAGACAAATCACAGCCATATGGGAAACAGTCCCAATGACTTCCCTCTGCCAATGCCAAGCATTTTTCTTTTGGCAGCACCCGTAGGGGGAAAGCTAGCACTTTTTTCACAAAATTGGCACACGATCACCCAGGACAAATGGGTCCTAAATATAGTCTCTCAGGGCTACAGGTTCCACTTTCACACCCTTCCAAAGGCAAAAGGTATGCCAGACCTGCCACACAATCAATGGGCAGAGGCACAAAAATAAGTTTCATCTCTCATGGACATGAGGGCCATTCAGCCAGTGCCGCAACAAGAGCAGGGGCAAGGATTTTACTCAAGACTTTTTTTAGTACCAAGAAAGGACAAAGCATGGAGACCAATTCTGGACCTGTCTATTCTAAATACTTTTCTGGACGTTCCGAAATTCAAAATGTTAACTCTGCAACAGCTTCTGCCCATGCTGGGCAAGAAAGCTTGGCTTGTAACTTTGGACCTCAGAGTCATACCTGCATGTCCCAATCAGACAATCTTGCAGAAGATACCTCAGATTCATAGCTGGCTCAATGCACTACCAATTCTCTGCACTGCCCTTTGGCTCATCTGCTGCGCCCTGGGTCTTCACAAAATGCCTGGCACCAGTAATTGCATTTTGCAGACAGAGGAATTCAAATATATCCCTACTTGGATGAATGCCTTATTCAAGCAGAGACCAAAGACATTCTACTAAAGCATCTGGCGTTTGTAAAAAGATTACTAATTTGCCTAGGGTACACAGTAAACGAAAAGAAATCAAAACTAGTACCCTCTCAAGAGATAATATTCTTGGGTGCAAGCTTAAATACAACTGCCCAGATGGCTTATCTCACGCCAGACAAACAAAGGCAACTGACTTCTTACTTCGAAAGCATGGTAAGAAAGACCCAGTTATCTGCAAGAAAAATTCTGCAGGCTGTGGGCTACATGGCCTCCTGCATTCTGCTAATTCCATATGCAAGACTGCATATGAGGAAACTACAATGGTATGTAAAAAGTGTTTGGACTCAACATTGCCACAGACTGAAATCATTAAGTTCACTCATTCCCTGCCTGCAACAGGAGTTTCGATGGTGGGCACAGGCCTGTCACCACAACAAGGGACAGCCATTCACTTTACCCACAGCCAGGCAAACACTAGCAACAGATGCGTCAGATTATACCTGGGGGGCCCACATGGCAGGAAAATGTATTCAGGGCACATGGCCCCCAAGCCAAAGGCATCTTCACATCAATGAAAAAGAGATGCTAGCTGTACAAAATGCCTTGACAGCCTTCAAGGACCTACTTCATCCAGGACAGCTGCTGATAAAGACGGACAACACCACAGTTATGTGGTACATAAACAAGCATGGGGGCACACATTCCTACCCCCTCTGCAGACAAGCCATGATTTTGTGGAACACAGCATTGACCTACCAAGTACACCTGTAAGCACAATTCCTGCCGGGAAAAACAAATGCTCTGGCTGACGAACTAAGCAGAAACCTCATGGATCCTCACGAGTGGAAACTAGATCCACAAATCTTCAGCATGATGATAAGGAAATGGGGATGCCCAGACATAGATCTTTTTGCCTCCCCTCACAACTGCCAACTTCAGAGATTCTGCACAAGAACTTATCACAAACAAGCATGGAAAGTTGATGCCTTGTCATTCAGCTGGAACAACCTTACAGTATATGCCTTTCCTCCACTGCCTCTCCTCCCCAAGGTACTCCTAAAGGTCAGACAGGAGAAGCCACAAATGATACTAATTGCCCCAGATTGGCCACGCCAACACTGGCACCCAATCCTAAGGAGCTTGTCCCAAGGCCCAGCCTGGACATTGCCTCAAATTCCTCATTTACTGACCCAACAAAACAATCGGATCCTGCATAGCCAACTCAGAACCCTAAATCTAGCTGCATGGCGGATAGTATAACCATTCAGAATACACCTATCTCTAAAGCGGTTGTGGATGTTATTTTGGAGGCCAGGAGGCCCAGCACCAGAAAATCTTATGCAGAAAAATGGAAGAGATTCTGTGCTTGGAACCAGGCACAAGGAATTGACACGCTTGTTCCAAATATACCTCAGATTTTACAATATCTAACTGAGATGCTGGACAAAGGCCTATCCTTCTCATCAATTAAGATCCATGCCTCTGCCATTTCAGCTCATTACAATACAGACCCACCTATTTTTTCACATCCATTGCTTAGGCAGTTCCTCAGGGGGGCCAAAAATATAAGACCTCCAAGGAGAGCACCAATACCTGCATGGGACCTCAATTTTGTCTTGGAAAAACTCACACAGCCTCCTTTCGAGCCAGCCAATACAGTTGAGATAAAATTCTTATCATGGAAAACAGCTCTGCTCCTAGCAATAACTTCAGCAAGAAGAGTCTCAGAGTTACAGGCGTTGATAGCTGTGGAACCTTTTATTATCTTCCATCCGGACAGGGTTTCTCTAGGGACAAACCCAACATTTATGCCTAAGGTAGTGTCCAGTGTGGCTCTTAACCAAACCATTCATTTGCCTACTTTTTTCCCAAACCCACAGAATAAAGGGGAGAGACTTCTGCATTCTTTGGACATACACAGACAGCTGCACTTCTACTTGGACAAAACTAAAGCTCTCAGAAAGACTGAGCAACTTTTAGTGGCATATGCTGCAGGATCACAAGGAAAGGCTATCTCAAAGCAGACTATTTCAAAATGGATAGGACACTGCATTCGTTTCTGCTATTCACAACATGGCAAGTCAGTGCTTAAGGGCATTAGACCACATTCTACCGCAGCAGCCACCTCAGCAGCCTTCCTCAGAGGAGTACCAAACTAAGGATATTTTGGAGGCTGCAACTTGGACTTCAGTGCACACTTTTATTAAGCACTACCACTTACCTCTTTACTCTAAATCCAGAGCAGGCTTTGCCACTGCAGTTCTGCAGGGCCTTATAGCCACTCCTAATTCTATTTAGACCCAGCCGCCCAACCTCAGCTTTGAGATTCAACCCAAGTGTAATGACTGCAACTGTGAAACACGAACATAGTATAGTTGTGTACCTACCATAAATGTAGATGTGCGAGTGTATTCACTGTTGCAGTCCAGGTTACCCACCATCCCCCTATCTTTGCTGGGACTTATCTGTGCTTCTCTATCCTATACAACCTATGTGGTGTATTTGCTTGTAGATGAAGGTATTGTTTATTTTAGTGCATGCTTTTATAAGCAATGTTTTTAGCCTACCCTTTTGGGGGCACCTGACATCTGGGGCAAGAAGAACTGAAGAAAATGGCGTCGGCTGCATCTTTTATGCCCCTGGTGCACTGACGTCAGGGAAGAGGCGACAGCAGCCGACGCCGGACCAGGACTTTGGAATTCAGGCTGACTGCGGGTAGCCTGCCAGCAGGATAACCCAAGTGTAATGACTGCAACAGTGAATACACTTGAACATCTGCATTTATGGTAGGTACACAACTGTACTTTTTCTGTTTTAAAAATAAACTAAAAATAAATTGCATGGGAGTTTGTTTTTTTTTTTTTTTTTTTTTGCCTTTAACAAAACATAATAGTAATAATTTCTGTCTACCTAGTGGTAAGAGAAAAAGGTCACAGAGCTATCTAAAGACGGATCCCAAGAGTCTAGAAAGGTCTCTGAATCCCTCTACAGTTCAGTATCCCACTCCAAAGGTCCCTTAAACCTCAGATGTGATAACCTGTGTCTCTGTGCCAGGGTTGGATCATTCTCTGGTCAGTCCCCAGTTGCTTCATGCCTGCCACATCTGGTGTTTTCACCAGAGCCATCTCCTCTGGATTTGGTCCCCAGAAAGACATGGAAACTTGTCCTCCAGTCTGCCCTCGGTGGCTTCTTTGTTCAAATTGATGTTGTTTTTGAAGAGTGTGACTGATATCAGTATGGACAGAATGATGATCTTGAAAACCCGGAAGGAGTCCGGGGTTCTACCCACTCCTCCCAATCTTAGATGTGGCGAGACCAGGTCCTGCTTACCCCCATCATTGTTTTGCTTTCTGTAATCTGAGTTTTGGATCAGGTGATTTTTGGATCCAGGTGTATCCCAAGGGGTTTCCCTGCCAGAATGGAAGACCTGGGTTTTGTAGACTCCCAACATTTTCTTTGACCTGCTTTACTCAGACTTGTCATAATTGAGTGGGTTCCAGAGCCAAGAAGACTGGTGTTTGTAGCCCTCTGTTATTATCTCAGCCTTCACTGCTTCTCGGGCCTCAGCCCTCGACAGCTTGGCACAGTCTTTGACCTCTGATCCTAGCCTGTTTACTTCCTGTTTGGGATCATTGGACCAGAGTTGATCCTCTTTGCTACCTTCTTCCCCTTTAGCATCAAGACCTTTGAAAAGATCCTCTCCCATTCTAGAGATGTGTGACCCATACCTTCTCGTATCCACTCAGAACCCCAGCAGTTTCAGGTACTTTGGTTCCTCCTCATCATCTATTTGTGGATCAGCAGGCACCAACTAGTCTTGAGCAAACCCATCTTCAGGATTCCCCCACTGCTTCTGATTCTCCTCTGGCTACTCCCACTGTGGAGGCATATAGGAGGCAGAAATGCAAAAGGATTCGCATAGTTTTGCCCCAGCAGTACCTCGGAGACATCACTGACCTCAGTAAGGGGAATGGTCCCCTGATCTCCTCTGGAAGACTTCTCCTGTGGAGAGCTCCTGGAATTGCTTAGGCAGAGAGGACATTAACCCACTGGTACACCTTCTCAGGAGAAGTCTGTGCTTCTTGTGGCATTTGGTGCAGACCCATCTACATCCTGGGTGGTACCAGCAGAGAAGTCTTGGTGTTTCGGGGGCATGGAAGGTGACGGATGTGGTGAAACTTATTCCCTCATAAGCAGGAAAGGTCTTAGTTTCTCGTAAAATCACAGCACACTGGAGTAAGGGGCCCACAGCAGATTGTTGTGGCAGTAGCCACTAAGACAGGGCTCTCTGAGGAGAGTACTTCTGTTCATCCTCCAAACAGAGAGTCTGTCTGAGAAACAAGTATACACTTCAGTAACTTTGCCCTGTAATACATAGAGCACTTAACTAGACTGCAAAGGGATTTGGCTAAGGGGCTGTCAAAATCCCTTTCCAACACCCTGCAGGACTCTACTGCTTGACACCTGAATCACAGCTGGCCACCAGTCCCATTATTAGTGTCCATGCATGTTGTCAAATGAGGCAGATAGCATGTAGAGATCAGCAGGTACTGACTGGCTTTCTTACTATTCACTGCTGTGCCTGGATGCTTGTGTGTGATTTTTGTGGAAAAGTTTTAAGGTGTCTTTCCTGAATGCCCCATTTGATGGGTCCTCCTTGTTTGGACCCAACATCAAGGATATCCCAACCTGGAGTCAGCAGGGTGGTAAAACCCTGCTTGCTGTCAGAATGATTTTCATACCTCAGAGGTCTTTTTCACACAACCAGAACTGTGGGAAATGTCTGTGGTTCCAAAAAGATCTTTGCCGTGGACACGTCTGGTGACAGGGCCTTTTGGGGCAGAGGGGGGAACTTCATTAGGTGTTGCCTGAGAGGCAGGGGTGGATCACAAAATGAAGGGTTTGAGGTCCTTTCACTGACAAACACAGTGCTCTAGAAGAATTGCCAGACTGTCCTAAACTTTGGGCATTCGGGAACACTTATCTTTTCACCTTTACACTTGGTTGGCCTTCAGCTGTTGGGTGTTGAGAGTGGTAACCGGGGGCTGTTTTATCCCTTTTGCATTTCCTTCAAAATTGGAATAAAGTCCCTTTCAGATGTTCCACCCAGACAATGAAAGGTGACAGCACAGGAAATTTCAAAGCTGCTAAGCAAGCGAGTCATCCAATAGGGCTGGCCAGACTGGAATCTTGAGTTTAGTTGGGGTTCTTTTTAGTACCAGAAAAGAATGGAGACCCAAGACTGATCTTGGACCTTATCAGCCGAACCATTTTGTCAAGGAAACCTCTCAGTGGACATCCATGATGTCTTACTAGCACATCAAGATAGCCAGGTAGTCCAGGAGGTTCCTCTACTTGTCTGGGAGCCAGTTATTTTTTACTCATAGCACTGCCCTTGGATCTCATCACAGACCCCTCCCCCCAGTTTACCAAATGAATGGTAGTGGTAGCAGTGAGACTCGTCTAAATAAGGGAACATCTGGAACCCTTGAAGCCCGACTAGGTGTAGTCATGGCCACCAAAAGAGATTTTCTGGTCCAGGCAAGAGTGCTCTATCTGTACTCATCTTTAAGGATTCACATTGAGCTTAAAAAATCCAAACTGAAATCCGTTCAGATCTTAGAAGTCTGGACACAGCCACTCAGATTGCCAGATTACCTCTGTCCAGACTGTTGTCGGGTTCTAGCTTTGTAGGTGTTGCATCATCAGACATTTTTGGCTCACTTGATTCAATACATTTTAGGGTCTATGACAGCAGCTGTCACTCTAGTTCCGCATGCAAAATTTACGTAAAGGTACTCCATTTGGTCTCTGTCCATCTAATGGTCCATGATGCATTGACTGATAAACCACCCCTGTCAAACTCACCAGGGTTTGCAGACAGCACATTCAAAGGTGCCTAACTTCTTTTACTTCCTTAGGTTTCCCCTTTGTGTTTCTGCTACCAAGGGCCACTGTGACTGTGGACACCTCCCTCAGTGATGTGTATTCAAAATGAAATGCTGTACAACAATGGCCAATGAAGTAAAGTTCTCTTGGAGAATAGGTAGTGTGGTTAAATGATATAAAACTTAAAGTGCAACATATATAGCAAAAAACTTGCATACATTTCCAGTACTTAAATTAAATGCACTTACAAGATGTCCATTGTGTTTCACTGTTGCAGTCATCACTGTAGGGTTCTTCCTGCCAGCAGGCAGTCCTCGGTCGGCCAGAATCCCAAAGTCTGGGTCCGGCGTCGGCTGTTCAGTCATGCTCCCTGACGTCAGAGCGCCTGGAGTACAAAGCTGCCAGCCGACGCCATGATGTTCATCGTGTATACAGCTGCAGTCATAACAGATGGGTTCTCCTGCCATCAGGCGGGTCCTCGGTCGGCCGAATTCCAAAATCTAGGTCCGGCGTCGGTTGTCGTCGCTTTCTTTCCTGACGTCAGTGCGACAGGGGTATATAAGACACAGCCGACGCCATTTTCTTCGGTCTTTTTTGCCACGCGGTGCCCGAAGCAGAAGCAGTTCGCAAGTGCCGGTTGGCCAGCTCCTGAAATTACGAAAATTTGGAAACCGAAGTCTTCTTTAAAGCTAAGTACCCCGTTGGGGAAACTTTTCTTGCCTCAGACCGATGTCAGACAAAGTTACCAATTGTATTTCTTGTGGGAAGCAAATACCGCATAAGGATTTCCATTCCCTCTGTATACCTTGTTTAGGCCCAGACCACGACGTCTCAGGCTGTCGCTTTTGTGCTACTTTCAATAAACGCACTATTAAGCGTCGGGCGGAGTTCGCCCAGCACTTTTTTGGTAAAGCTTTTGATTATAAAATGTCGTCAGAGACTCTGACTACCGTTTTGTCCAAAAAACGTAAGGACAAAGACCGACACGCGAGGTCCGTGGTCTCCACCGACACCACGCCAAAACCGGCTATACGTGGTCTAGTTCTCAGCGAGGCGCCTACGCAGACCCTGACTACCGACGACACTTCTCTGGCGGTGTCTTCTGTAACCGAGACCGCAGGTGCCTCGGCCCATACCCAGACTACAGCTACCGAAGCCACTGTGAGTGTTGAGCCTCCTAATGTGGACAGGTCGACTTCCACCCATGGTGTCTTTAGACCCTCATCTTCCTTTTCCATAAAGGCCTTTACTAAGTCCAAATCAGCCATGCATCCCAAGAGGCCTGTTGCACAGGGCCAATCTCCAGGCCCCATGCCTAAAAAGCAGATGCTAAAAATGGCTGAGGATTTAATTACTCTTATCAAAGGTTCCCAACCCCCTCCGGACAAGAGACCCAGAGTGGAGGAAGATTCTCCCTCTTCTGACCAGGGCTCCATTATTTCAGAACATTCTGATGAAGAGGAACACTCGTACTCCTTTTGAAGATTCTGATGCAGAGCAGTCCATTCCTTCTGCATCTCCCCCAGAGGATTTTTCTTTTGGGGAAACCTTGCATACCTTGAGGGAACACTTCCATTGGGAAGGCCAAGACTTTTCTGATTCCAAGAAAAGACTTCGGGAATTTCTTTTGCTACCTCAGCACAGACCTCTGGCGATACCTCCTGTCTTGGACATACTTGATGATGTTTACTCGGAGGCTTGCCTTAATCCGGATTCCCTGCCTCCTGCCCCAGTCAAGCCTGATAGGTACTACAGAGTTCCTAACTCTCACCAATTTCTTTACAAAAGCCATAATGCTGACCCTGAAACCATTTCTCAAGGCCCCAAGGGAATGAAGGCCTCTACTGCTAAGAATTCACTACCTTCCGAAAGAGAGTCTAGATCCTTAGAAAGGTGGGGAAAAAGGTATATACCTCGGCCACCCTAGCCATGAGGGCCTTAAATTGTCAGTTCCATATGCTTAAATATCAGCAGTTTCTGTTATCACAATTAAGGAATAAAATGTCACAACCTGAACAACCAGATTTGAAGGAGTTGCAGGATATGATGCATAGTGCAGAACAAGTGGGTAAACACACCTTACAATGTGGCTATGATGCTCTAGAGGCCTCAAGTAGAGCTGCTGTTACAGGATCAGTCATTCGTAGACATGCCTGGCTTGGGGAACAAACCTTGCCTGATCATGTTAAAGCTAAACTACTAGATGCTCCTTTACAAAAGGATGTGTTATTTGGTACTAATGCTGAGGAGATACTACGGAAAATGGAAGAAAAAGCTAAATCTATGCAAACTGTCAAAGCTTTTCTACAGGTTCAACCACCACGTTTTAGCAGAAATTGGCCTTCAAAAAACTGGTCCTTTCCAGCCACGGACAAGCCCCAAAGAGGTAGATACAGGTGCACAAGGGGCAGAGGACAATCTCAAGGATCATATAGAGGCAGACAATGGCAAACTCCAGCACCAAGAGGTGGCGATGACAGTGCACAACAATACAGGAAACAAACCCAATGACTTTCCCCTTTTCATGCCAAGCAAGTCTCAGCTGGCAGCACCCTTGGGAGGAAAGCTGGCATTATTTACAAAAAATTGGCATATTATCACAACAGACAAATGGATCCTGGACATTATAAACAGAGGCTACAGATTTCATTTTCACACTCTTCCAAAAATGAGAGGCATGCCGAACCTGCCACACAATCAAAGGGCAGAGGCTCAAATACAAATTTCAAAGCTCATGGACATGAAAGCTATTCAAGAGGTACCTACTCACAAACAAGGTCAAGGTTTTTATTCCAGACTATTCCTGGTACCAAGGAAAGGAACCGACTGGAGACCCATTTTGGACTTATCCATCCTAAACACATTTCTACTCGTACCAAAATTCAAGATGCTCACCTTACAGCAGCTTCTTCCCATGCTGGGCAAGGAGTCTTGGCTGGTAACATTGGACCTCAAGGAGGCATACCTGCATGTCCCAATCAGACAAAGCTGCAGAAGATAACTCAGATTTCTTGCAGGTTCAATCAACTATCAATTCTCTGCATTGCCCTTTGGCTTATCTACTGTGCCCAGAGTATTCACGAAATGCCTGGCATCAGTAATTGCCTACTGCAGACTTCAAGGGATACAAATTTACCCTTATTTGGACAATTGCCTGATCCAAGCGGACAGCAAACACATACTTCTGGAACATCTGGCTTATGTAACACGGTTATTGAATTCTCTGGGATACACAGTCAACAAAGAGAAATCCAGGCTTACACCATCTCAGAAAATAACTTTCCTGGGTGCCAACTTGGACACAAACACCCAGATGGCCTATCTTACGCCAGAAAAAGAGGGGCAACTAACTCAGTACTTCAAAATACTAGCAAATTGTACCAGGCTAACTGCAAGGAAAATCCTGCAGGCTCTGGGCTTCATGGCATCTTGCATTCTTCTAATCCCATGTGCAAAGTTGCATATGAGGAAACTTCAATGGTACCTAAAAAACCTATGGTCTCAACACAGCCACAGTTTGGAAACAATAATACCAATAATCCCATGTTTGCAAAAGGAATTTCTATGGTGGGCCCAAGCATGCCAAACAAACACAGGCCTACCATTCTGTAAGCCTCAAGCAAATCAAGTCATCACAACAGACGCCTCAGACTACGCCTGGGGGGCACACATGACAGACAGGTGCATTCAGGGCAAATGGTCCCAAAAGGAAAAGCACCTTCACATCAATCAAAAGGAAATGCTAGCAGTGATGAATGCAATTACAGCTTTCAAGGACCTCCTGCATCCAGGGCAATTATTGATAAGAACAGACAACACCACAGTAATGTGGTACATAAACAAACAAGGAGGAACACATTCATACCACCTGTGCAGGCTAGCCATGTCACTTTGGAACTTGGCTCTGGAATGGCAAATCGAACTTCAAGCACAGTACCTGCCAGGATTGGAAAACACGCTGGCAGACAATCTAAGCAGAAATATGACAGACCCACGAATGGAAGTTGCATCCTCAAGTGTTTACAAAGATAATCCAAGCGTGGGGAAGGCCAGACAGATCTCTTTGCCTCCCACAGGAATCATCAATTGACAAAGTTCTGCTCAAGGACCTTCCATCCAAAGGCCTGGAGAGTGGACGCCCTTTCTTTCAGTTGGGCAGCACGGACAGTTTACGCCTTCCCACCTTTGCCTCTTCTGCCCAAGGTGCTCTTGAAAGCAAGAGCAGACAGACCGAAGATGATACTGATTGCTCCAGACTGGCCAAGACAACACTGGTACCCACTCCTGAGGAGCCTAACACATGCTCCTCCATGGACCCTACCTCTAATGCCTCTTCTACTGACTCAGCACAGCTACAAAACTCTTCACAGTCAGCTGAAAACACTCAATCTGGCTGCATGGAAAATTCCTTAACACCACAACAGACCCTACTCTCCAAAGAGGTGCAGGATGTCATTTTGAAGGCCAGAAGGCCATCTACTAGAAAGGCTTACTCCGCAAAATGGAAACGGTTTTGCGCTTGGAATGAGAAAAAAGACTAGGATCCTAGAAAACTGAATTTGCCTCTGATATTACAGTATCTAGCTGAGCTGTTGAACAGTGGACTTTCATTTTCCTCCATCAAAATTCATGCCTCAGCCATTTCTGCAGAATACAACACTGATCCACCCTTATTCTCTCACCCACTCTTAAGACAGTTCCTCAGAGGGGCTAAGAATATAAGACCTCCAAGGAAACAACCAATACCAGCCTGGGATCTTAATTACATCCTAGAAAAATTAACATTGCCTCCCTTTGAACCAGCTGCCTCAACAGATTTGCAAGATTTGTCCTGGAAAACAGCTTTCCTTCTGGCCATTACCTCAGCTCGTAGGGTTTCAGAACTACAAGCCCTCATGGCTGTGCAGCCCTTTCTCATCTTCCATCAGGACAGGGTTTCCCTATGAACCAACCCGTCATTTATGCCTAAGGTAGTATCCAGGGTAGCTTTAAATCAGGCCATACACTTACCTACCTTTTACCCCAATCCTCAAAACAAAGGGGAAAGGCTGCTACATTCCTTAGACATCCATAGACAGCTACGTTACTATTTGGACAGAACAAAGCCTTTCAGGAAATCAGAACAACTCTTTGTGTCCTATGCTGTAGGAGCTCAAGGGAAGCCAATTTCCAAGCAGACAATTTTGAAATGGATAGGCCACTGCATACGGTTTTGTTACTCCTTTCATGGTAAATGTGTACCTGCAGGCATCAGATCCCACTCCACAAGGGCCACAGCTACCTCTGCAGCCTTCCTCAGAGGAGTCCCTACCAAAGATATTTTGGAGGCAGCCACTTGGAGTTCTGTGCATACCTTCACTAAACACTACCACCTACCTTTATACTCCAAAACTAGAGCAGGCTTTGCTACTGCTGTGTTGCAGGGCATTCTGGCTCCTCCCAGTTCCACCTAGTGCCTACCACCCTGTGCGTAGCTTTGGGATTCTACCCATCTGTTATGACTGCAGCTGTATGCACGATGAACATAGTACAGTTTTGTACCTACCATAAATGTAGATGTTCGAGTGCTAATACAGCTGCAGTCCAGGTTTCCCTCCCCTCTGGGTACAGACCTAGTGGCTAACTCCTCATCTTACAACTTGATTGGGTTATCCTTCTATGGTGTATTTGCTTGCAACTACTGGTTTTTGATTATATTGTAATGCATGATTATATATTTTATATATATATATATATATATATATATATATATATATATATATTTTTTTTTTTTTTTTTTATATATATATTGCCTTCCTTCTGGGGGCACCTGACATCTGGGGCAAGAAAGACTGAAGAAAATGGTGTCGGCTGTGTCTTATATACCCCTGTCACACTGACGTCAGGAAAGAAAGCAATGACGACCGACGCCGGACCTCGACTTTGGAATTCGGCCGACGAGGACCCGCCTGACGGCAGGAGAACCCATCTGTTATGACTGCAGCTGTATTAGCACTCGAACATCTACATTTATGGTAGGTACAAAACTGTACTTTCTCCAGTCTTTCTTGCCGTGCGGTGAAAGCAGTTCGCAAGTGCCGGTCGGCTGACTCCTGATATTTTGTCGTGCTTCAGTCCAAAGACTTACTACTTCTTCTCAAAGCTAAGTACTCCGTTGGAGAAACTTTTTTCTTGCTCCAGTCCGATGTCAGAAAAAGTTAATAATTGCATTTCTTGTGGGAAGCAAATACTTCATAAGGATTTCCATTCTTACTGTATTCCTTGTTTAGGCCCTGACCACGATGTAGCTAGTTGTCGGTTTTGTGTTAGATTTAACCAACGTACGATTAAGCGGAGGTACGATTTCGCTTTTCACTACTTTGGAAGGCGATTTAATTATAAAATGTCTGACACGCTTCCAACTACCGGAATTCACAAACGATGCAAGGATAAGGACAGGCCTCCGAGGTCCAAATCAGATGACGTTTCTCAACCAGAGCCAGCTTCAGGTTTGGCCGTCGTCAGTGAGGCGCTTTCGTAGCCCCTGTCGTCGGCCATTTTGGAACCGATAGCTGAAACGGACTCCCACGAGGAGCCAACTAGGCCTTTGAGCACTCCAGCTGCAGGACCTTCGGACAATGCTTCCTCGGATGGGTCCGGAGCCGCTGTGCAGGTACCGGCTTCCGAGGGGATTTTCAGGCCAACACAGCTTCTGATAAAGACAAAACCAAGGACAAAGACAAAGACTCCTTCTAAATCTAAGACACCAGCCCAGGCCTCTTCTGATCCGGGACCCATATCCCAGAAACAGTTACTTAAAATGGCGGAGGACTTGCTAACCATGATTAGGGGTTCACATCCCCCTCCAGACAAAAGGCCAAGACAAGAGTTGGATTATGAATCTTCTGATCAGGTATCTATTTCTTCAGTGTCTTCCTCTGAGCAGGAATATTCTTTCCCTCCTTATGAGGACTCTGATGCTGTGGAATCTATTCCTTCAGCTTCTCCCCCTGAGGATTTTTCTTTTGGGGAAACTTTACATGACATGAGGGAACATTTTCACTGGGAGGGACAGGAGTACTCAGAATCTAAGAGAAGGCTCAGGGATTTCCTCCTTCTTCCCCAACATAGACCCCTGGCTATTCCTCCTATTTTGGATATTGTGGATGATGCCTTTTCTGAGGCTAATTTAACTCCTGACTCCTTTCCTCCAGCCCCTGCTAAGCCCGACAGATATTACAGGGTTCCTGACTCCCACCAGTTCCTTTACAAAAATCCTACTGCTGATCCAGAAACCATTTCTCAGGGTCCTAAAGGGGTTAAGGCAGCCTCTGCTAAAAATCCTTTTCCGACAGATAAGGATTCCAGAGCTTTGGAGGGATGGGGCAAAAAAGTGTATACTTCTGCTACTTTATCAATTTGGGCTTTAAATTGCCAATTTCATATGCTAAAATATCAGCAATTTTTACTGTCTGTTATGAAACAAAAGTTAGGTACCATTTCTGCATGTGCAGATAATAAGGAATTACATGATTTGATGCATGCTACTGAACAAGGGGGGAAGCATGGTTTACACTGTGGTTTTGATGTCTTGGAGGCTTCTTGCAGGGCGGCTGCCTCTGGCACAGTCATTAGAAGACATGCTTGGTTAAAGGAACAAAATTTACCTGATCAAGTGAAAGCCAAGTTATTGGTTGCTCCTGTTCAGCATAATGTTTTGTTTGGGCCTAAGGCTGTAGAGGTGATAAAGAAAATGGAGGATAAGGCAAAATCTGTGCAAACGGTTAAGGATTTCTTACAAGTTCAGCCCCCTAGATTTAGCAGAAATTGGCCAACAAAAAATTGGTCTTTTCCCAGCTCGGACAGGTCTCAGAGGGGTAGATATAGGCGCACCAGAGGGAGGCCTCAAACACAGACCTCTTACTGACCTAGACAATGGAGTGCTTCCACCTCCAGGGGTGGAGAGGACAGACCTCAGTCTTACAGAAAACAGGCTCAATGACTCCTCCTGCATGGCTCCAGGAACTTCTCTCCTGGATGCCCCTCTAGGAGGAAAACTCTCCCTTTTTCAACAAAATTGGACTTGCATAGCCCAAGACAAGTGGGTTCTGGATGTAGCTTCAAGAGGTTACAGATTCCACTTTCATACCTTGCCAAGACCACACGGATGGCCAGACCTACCAAAACACCAATGGTCCGAGGCATTAAACCAGGTGGGATCCTTCATGGCTATGAGGGCCATAGAACTGGTTCCACAATCAGAGACGGGGCAAGGCTTTTACTCAAGGCTCTTTCTAGTTCCCAGAAAGCAAAACTCATGGAGACCCATCCTGGATCTGTCAGTCTTAAATACTTTCCTGGAGATACCAAAGTTCAAAATGCTTATTCTACAGCAGCTCCTGCCAATGTTGAGCAAAAATGCATGGGTGGTGACATTGGATTTAAAGGAGGCTTACCTACACATCCCTATCAGACAGGAGTGCAGAAAATACCTCCGGTTCAAGGCCGGCTCAAAACATTACCAATTCTCTGCGCTGCCCTTTGGCTTGTCTACTGCGCCCAGGGTCTTCACCAAGTGCCTGGCACCAGTAGTAGCTTATTGCAGACTCAAGGGTATTCAAATTTACCCTTATCTGGACGACTGCCTTATTCAAGCAGACAGCAAGGATGTTTTACTCCAGCCCCGTCTCTGATTGTGGAACCAGTTCTATGGCCCTCATAGCCATGAAGGATCCCACCTGGTTTAATGCCTCGGACCATTGGTGAACAGCTGCAATTTGTTCTAAATCTTCTCAAGTTTCTGGGATTCACTGTGAACATAGTCAAATTTGACCCCCACATAACAGATAACTTTTCTGGGTGCTTTTTTAAACACAACAACCCAGATGGCATTCCTGACATCCGAAAAACAACTACAGCTGGCTTCCACTTTCAAAACCTTGGCTTCTATAACTCGGCTTACTGCAAGGAAATTCCTGCAGGCTTTGGGTTACATGGCCTCCTGCATCCTTCTCATACCAAATGCAAGACTACACATGAGAAAAATACAATAGTACCTAAAAAGTGTGTGGTCACAGCATTGCCACAGTCTAGACACACAAATTGCTGTTTTGCCTTGCCTACAAAAGGAATTCCATTGGTGGACCATGTCATGTCTTCACAACAAAGGCAAAGCCTTCAGTCTACCTCCAGCCAGCCAAGTGTTGACCACGGACGCCTCGGATTACGCATGGGGAGCCCACTTGCAGGGAAAGGGTCTGCAAGGTTTTTGGACAGAGGATCAGAAGCACCTACATATCAACTTAAAAGAGATGTTAGCTGTACAGAATGCCCTCTTGGCTTTCAGGGATCTTCTACAACCAGGACAACTACTGATACGAACAGACAACACCACAGTTATGTGGTACATAAACAAGCAGGGGGGCTCACATTCCTACCCCCTTTGCAGACTGGCCATGACTCTATGGAACACAGCACTAGCTTGCAAAGTGGATCTACAAGCTCAGTTCCTGCCAGGGAAACAAAATACTTTGGCAGACAGCCTGAGCAGGAACCTGTCTGACCCACACGAGTGGATGCTAGACACCCACATATTCAAGACGATTACAGAAGCCTGGGGCTGCCCGGACATAGATCTATTTGCATCCCCCCTCAACCACCAGTTACAGATTTTTTTTTTTGCACAAGAACTTCTCACAAGCTAGCATGGAAAGTAGATGCACCATCATTCAGTTGGAAAAACGTCAAGGGGGTATGCCTTTCCACCACTACCTCTTCTACCACAGGTGTTATTAAAGATCAAGCAGGACAAGCCAAAAATTATGATTCTACTGGCTCCAAATTGGCCTCGTCAATTCTGGTACTCAACACTGAAGAATCTCTCTTAGGAGTCACCTTGGATTTTGCCTCAGATTCCCAATCTTTTGTCCCAACACCAGGGCCAGGTTCTGCACTCTCATATCAAAAAAACTCAGCCTGGCAAATTCAGGGTCTATGAATAATCCTTCCCTTCCCAAAAAGGTCATGGATGGTTATCTTAGAAGCCAGACGGCCTAGCACTAGAAAATCTTATGCAGGCAAATGGAAGAGATTTTGCACCTGGATGCATGCTCAGGATTCGGATCCTCTCGTTCCTAATATCCCTCTGATATTGCTTTACCTAGCAGACATGCTACATAAGGGTTTATCCTTCTCCTCCAAAAAAGTTCATGCCTCAGCTATCTCTGCACATTACAATACAGACCCTCCAATCTTTTCGCATCCACTTCTGAAACAATATCTCCGAGGAGCAAAGAATTTAAGGCCCCCAAGGATACCACCCATACCTGCCTGGGACCTCCGCTATGTTCTGGAAAAACTCACTCTGCCTCCTTTTGAGCCTGCTGCCACAACTGATAATTAAGTATTTATCATGGAAGACAGCTATCCTTCTGGCTTTGACTTCAGCAAGGAGAGTCTCGGAGTTACAAGCACTCATGGCTGTGGAACCTTACATTATTTTTCACCAAGATAGGGTGTCTTTAAGGACTAAACCTACTTTCATGCCTAAAGTGGTTTCCAAAGTGGCTTTAAATCAAAACTATTCACCTGCCAACTTTTTTCAGTAATCCACAAAATAAGGGGGGGAAAGGACCTTGCATTCCTTGGATGTACACAGACAACTTCGTTTCTACCTGGACAGAACCAAGGATATCAGGAAAACAGAGCAACTGTTTGTTTCTTATGCAGCAAACTCCCAAGGCAAAGCCATTCCAAAACAGACCATTTCTAAATGGATTGCGCATGGAATTAGATTTTGTTACTCTCATCATGGAAAGCAAATCCCAGGAAAAATTAGGACTCACTCTACCAGAGCTGCTGCTACTTCAGCTGCCTTTCTCAGGGGAGTACCTACCAAAGATATTTTGGAAGCTGCAATTTGGAGTTCAGTGCATACTTTCTCTAAGCACTATAATCTCCCTCTTTACTCTTAGTCTAGGGCAGGCTTTGCTTCTGCAGTCTTGCAGGGCCTTCTAGCTGCCCCTTCTTCTCTATAACCACCACCCCTTATCTCAGCTTTGGGATTCAACCCTACAGTGATGACTGCAAGAGTGAAACACGAACATAGTACAGATGTTCATTGTGCGTACAGCTGCACTCATAACAGATGGGTTCTCCTGCCGTCAGGCGGGTCCTCGGTCGGCCGAATTCCAAAGTCTAGGTCCGGCGTCGGTTGTCGTCGCTTCTTCCCTGACGTCAGTGCAACAGGGGTATAAAGGAACCAGCCGACGCCATTTTCTTCAGTCTTTCTTGCCGCGCGGTGCTCGAAGCAGAAGCAGTTCGCAAGTGCCGGTCGGCCAGCTCCTGAAATTACGAAAATTTTGAAACCGGAGTCGTCTTGAAAGCTAAGTACCCCGTTGGGGAAACTTTTCTTGCCTCAGACCGATGTCAGACAAAGTTAATAATTGTATTTCATGTGGGAAGCAAATACCGCATAAGGATTTCCATTCCCTCTGTATTCCTTGTTTAGGCCCAGACCACGACGTCTCGGTCTGTCGCTTTTGTGCTACATTCAACAAACGCACCATTAAGCGTCGGGCGGAGTTTGCCCAGCATTATTTTGGCAAAACATTTAACTATATTATGTCGTCGGATACTCCGACTCCAGTTTTGTCTAAAAAACGCAAAGATAAGGACCGACACACGAGGTCCACGGCCTCTACCGACACCACGCCAAAGCCGACTCCACGTGGTCCGGTTCTCAGCGAGGCGCCTACGCAGCCCCTGACTACCGACGACACTTCATTGGCGGTGTCTCCTGTGCCCGAGGTCGCAGGCTCCTCGGCCCACACCCCGACTACAGATACCGAAGCCACTCTTGGCGTTGAATCTCAAAATGTGGACAGGTCTACCTCCTCTCAAGGTGTCTTCAGACCTTCCTCTTCTTCTTTTTCCATCAAGGCTTTCACTAAGTCTAAAGCAGCCATGCATTCTAAGAGACAAGCTACACAGGGCCCATCTCCAGGCCCCATGCCTAAAAAACAGATGCTTAAAATGGCTGAGGATTTAATTACTCTTATCAGGGGTTCTCAACCCGCACTGGACAAAAGGCCCAGAGTGGAGGAAGAATCCCCCTCCTCTGATCAGGGCTTCATTATTTCAGAGCACTCTGATAATCAGGAACATTCTTACTCCCCTTTTGAAGACTCTGATGCAGAGGAGTCCATTCCTTCTGTATCCCCCCCAGAGGATTACTCATTTGGAGAAACTTTGCATACCTTAAGGGAACACTTCCACTGGGAAGGCCAAGATTATTCAGATTCCAAGAAAAGGCTTAGGGAATTTCTCTTGCTACCTCAGCACAGGCCTCTGGCTATACCTCCTGTCTTTGACATCCTAGATGATGTGTACTCGGCCTGCCTTAACCTGGATTCTCTACCTCCAGCCCCAGTCAAGCCTGACAGGTACTACAGGGTTCCTGACTCACACCAATGTCTATACAAAAGCCATGCTGCTGACCCAGAAACCATCTAACAAGGTCCTAAGGGAATTAAGGCCGCCACTGCTAAAAATCCATTACCTTCCAGGAGAGATTCCAGATCCTTAGAAAGGTGGGGAAAAAAGGTATATACCTCGGCTACCTTAACCATGAGGGCCTTAAACTGTCAGTTCCATATGCTAAAATACCAACAGTTTTTGTTATCACAATTGAAAAGTAAAATGTCACAACCTGAACAACCAGACTTGAAGGAGTTGCAGGATTTGATGCATAGTGCAGAACAAGTGGGTAAGCATACCTTACAATGTGGTTTTGATGCTCTAGAGGCCTCATGTAGAGCTGCTGTTACAGGATCAGTCATACGTAGACGTGCCTGGCTCAAGGAACCAAACCTTGCCAGATCATGTCAAAGCAAAATTACTAGATGCCCCTCTACAAAAGGATGTATTATTTGGTGCTAATGCTGAGGAGGTATTAAAGAAAATGGAGGAAAAGGCTAAATCAATGCAAACTGTGAAAGATTTTCTACAGGTACAACCCCCACGTTTCAGTAGAAATTGGCCTTCCAAAAATTGGTCCTTTCCAGCCACGGACAGACCCCAAAGAGGTAGATACAGGCGCCCGAGGGGCAGAGGACAATCCCAAGGATCGTTTAGAGGCAGACAATGGCAAGCTCCTACACAAAGAGGTGGTGAGGATAACTGCAACCATTCAGAAAGCAAGCCCAATGACTTCCCCTTTGCATGCCAAGCAAGACTCAAATGGCAGCACCCTTAGGAGGAAAACTGGCATTATTTTCAAAAAATTGGCATATTGTCACAAAAGACAAATGGATCCTGGACATTATAAACAGAGGCTACAGATTCCATTTTCACACCCTTCCAAAAATGAGAGGCATGCCAAACCTGCCACACAATCAAAGGGCAGAGGCACAAAGGCAAATTACAAATCTCATGGACATGAAAGCTATTCAAGAGGTACCTACGCACGAACAAGGTCAAGGTTTTTATTCCAGACTATTCCTGGTACCAAGGAAGGGAAAAGATTGGAGACCTATTTTGGACCTATCCATCCTAAACGCATTTCTACTGCATCAAAATTCAAGATGCTCACTCTACAGCAGCTTCTTCCCATGCTGGGCAAGGAGTCTTGGCTGGTAACATTGGACCTCAAGGAGGCATACCTGCATGTCCCAATCAGACAAAATTGCAGAAGATACCTCAGATTTCTTGCAGGTTCAACCCATTATCAATTCTCTGCATTGCCCTTTGGCTTATCTACTGCGCCCAGAGTATTCACGAAATGCCTGGCATCAGTAATTGCCTACTGCAGACTTCAAGGGTTACAAATATACCCTTATTTGGACGACTGCCTGATCCAAGCGGACAGCAAGCACATTCTTCTGAAACGTCTGGCTTATGTAATAATGTTGTTGAACTCTCTGGGATATACAGTCAACAAAAAGAAATCAAGACTAATACCCTCTCGGAAAATAATTTTCCTGGGTGCCAACTTGGACACAAACACCCAGATGGCCTACCTCACGCCAGAGAAGCAGGGGCAACTAACTCAATACTTCAGAGCACTAGCAAATTGCACCAGGCTGACTGCAAGGAAAATCCTGCAGGCTCTGGGATTCATGGCATCTTGCATCTTACTAATCCCATGTGCAAAACTGCATATGAGGAAACTTCAATGGTACCTGAAAAACCTATGGTCTCAACACAGCCACAGTTTGGAAACAATAATACCACTAATTCCATGTCTTCAAAAGGAATTTCTGTGGTGGGCTCAAGCATGCCAAACAAACACAGGTCTTCCATTCAGCAAGCCTCAAGCAAATCAAGTCATCACAACAGACGCCTCGGACTACGCCTGGGCACATGACAGATCGGTGCATTCAGGGCAAATGGTCCCAAAAAGAAAAGTACCTTCACATCAATCAAAAGGAAATGCTAGCAGTAATAAATGCTATTATAGCTTTCAAAGACCTTCTGCAACCAGGTCAACTATTGATAAGAACGGACAACACCACAGTTATTTGGTACATAAACAAACAGGGAGGAACACATTCATACCCCCTATGCAGACTGGCCATGTCACTTTGGAACATGGCCATGGACTTACAAATGGAACTACAAGCACAGTACTTGCCAGGCAAGGAAAACACGCTGGCAGACAACCTAAGCAGAGATATGACAGATCCACATGAATGGAAGTTGCATCCAAAAGTTTTTACAGAGATAATCCAAGCATGGGGAAGGCCAGACATAGATCTCTTTGCCTCCCACAAAAATCACCAATTGACAAAATTCTGCTCAAGGATTTTCCATCCAAAGGCCTGGAGAGTGGACGCTCTCTCTTTCAGTTGGACATCAATGACAGTTTATGCCTTTCCACCTCTTCCCCTGCTGCCCAAAGTTCTATTGAAAACCAGAGCAGACAGACCAAAGATGATTCTCATTACTCCAGACTGGCCAAGACAACACTGGTACCCACTCCTGAGGAGCCTGATGCATTCCCCACCATGGACCCTGCCTCTAATGCCTCTTCTCCTGACTCAGCAGAGCTTCAAAACTCTTCACAGCCAGGTAAAAACACTCAATCTAGCCGCATGGAAGATTCCTTAGCATCACAGCAGACCCTACTCTCCAAGGAGGTGCAGGATGTCATTTTGGAGGCCAGAAGGCCGTCAACTAGAAAAGTTTACTCCGCAAAATGGAAACTGTTTTGTGTCTGGAATGAGAAAAAGGGCCAGGATCCTGGAAAACTGAATTTACCTCAAATACTACAGTATCTAGCTGAGCTGCTAAGCAGTGGACTTTCATTCTCCTCCATCAAAATCCATGCCTCAGCCATTTCTGCAGAATACAACACTGATCCACCCTTATTCTCTCACCCTCTCTTAAGACAGTTCCTCAGAGGGGCTAAGAATCTAAAACCCCCAAGGAAACAACCAATACCTGCTTGAGATCTCAATTTCATTCTGGAAAAACTGACCTTGCCTCCCTTTGAGCCAGCTGCCTCATCAGATTTGCAATATTTGTCCTGGAAAACAGCTTTCCTTCTGGCTATTACCTCAGCTCGCAGAGTTTCAGAACTACAAGCTCTCATGGCTGTGCAGCCTTTTATCATCTTCCATCAGGACAGAGTTTCCTTATGAACCAATCCGTCCTTTATGCCAAAAGTGGTATCCAGGGTAGCTTTGAATCAGGCCATACACTTACCTACCTTTTATCCTAATCCTCAAAACAAAGGGGAGAGATTACTACATTCCTTGGACATCCACAGGCAACTACGTTATTATTTGGACAGAACAAAGCCTTTCAGAAAATCAGAACAGCTCTTTGTGTCCTATGCTATAGGAGCTCAAGGAAAGCCAATTTCCAAACAGACAATTTCAAAATGGATAGCCCACTGCATATGCTTTTGCTATTCCTTTCATGGCAAAACTGTACCTACAGGCATCGGATCTCACTCCACAAGGGCCACAGCTACCTCTGCAGCTTTCCTCAGAGGAGTTCCTACCAAAGATATTTTGGAAGCAGCCACTTGGAGTTCTGTGCATACCTTCTCCAAGCACTACCACCTTACATTATACTCCAAAACTAGAGCAGGCTTTGCCACTGCAGTCTTGCAGGGCATCCTGGCTCCTCCTAGTTCCACCTAGTGCCTACCACCCCTTTCTTAGCTTTGGGATTCTACCCATCTGTTATGACTGCAGCTGTATGCACGATGAACATAGTACAGTTTTGTACCTACCATAAATGTAGATGTTAGAGTGCTAATACAGCTGCAGTCCAGGTTTCCCTCCCTCCTTCCCCTCTTGGGACAGGCCTATTGGCTAACACCTCCTCATACAACCTGATTGGGGTATTCATTTATGGTGTATTTGCTTGCAACTACTGTATTTTGATTATATTGCATTGCTTTATTACACAAATTTATGTATTGCCTTCCTTCTGGGGGCACCTGACATCTGGGGCAAGAAAAACTGAAGAAAATGGCGTCTGCTGGTTCCTTTATACCCCTGTCGCACTGACGTCAGGGAAGAAGCGACGACAACCGACGCCGGACCTAGACTTTGGAATTCGGCCGACCGAGGACCCGCCTGACGGCAGGAGAACCCATCTGTTATGACTGCAGCTGTATTAGCACTCGAACATCTACATTTATGGTAGGTACAAAACTGTACTTTGTGTACACTTACCATAAATGTAGATGTTCGAGTGTCTTCACTGTTGCAGTCTGGGTTACCCTCCCTCCTGTCCCCTCTTATACTTACCCTAGTGTGCTTACCTACTTGACCTTTCTTCTGAGGTGTATTTGCTACAGGCTATGGGGTTTGTGGTATGTTATTTTGGGTTTTTACTATTGGCCTTCATTTTTAGGCACCTGACATCTGGGGCAAGAAAAACTGGAGAACATGACGTCGGCTGGCAGCTTTGTACTCCAGGCGCTCTGACGTCAGGGAACATGACTGAACAGCCGACGCCGGACCCAGACTTTGGGATTCTTGCCGACCGAGGACTGCCTGCTGGCAAGAAGAACCCTACAGTGATGACTGCAACAGTGAAGACACTCGGACATCTACATTTATGGTAAGTGTACACAACTGTACTATATTCACACTGTGAATGCAGTTATACCATAGCGAGATGATGGCTCCAAAGTATCCAGTCTTATGATGGCTTCAAAATATCCAAACTTTTTGGTCTGATATACAAAGTACCCACACTGAAGATGTAGTAGCTGCTATGTGACCGTGATGAACTGTGATAACAGCTTAACCAGTCTAACAGATCAAATAAAAGCTTCTAGCTTTAATGGCAGTTAAAATCCTTTTATTGTAGGAAAAGTTAAAATCTTCATGTCAAGTTAAAATCTTAATGTAGAATAAAACAGTCCCTATGTATTCCAAACGATAAGCGCTTTTGGTATCTTCTTCAGATCGTAGAGATTGGGATTGGAAGTTCCTTTTTATAGTGCTTACTTCCTTTACTGTTGAGGCCATCATTCAGTCATCACACTGTCAATCAGCTGTTTAAACGCACCAATCCTCTTTCCTCTCAGCTGGGGTGTTCCCTTTCCTATACCTTTTGCTTTTGAGGGGTGTGACCAGTCATGAATTATTAAGCCAGACACACCTCCATGTTAGCTGATAGTTTGTGGTCTAGCTTTTAGTATAGGTTTCAGTGGAATGATGTTATTCAAGCCTGGCTCAATATCAGCACGGAGGTTCACAATCCACTTACTCTCCCTGCATTTAGTAATATTTTCAATGTCGCCTTTCCTTATTCCGCTATATACATTCTCTATCACCTTATAAGTGAAAGAATGACCGACATTTCTTTCAGCATGCGTTGCTAAAGCATTATGTAGATCTTTATTGGTAATGTCTCTTTGATGTCTCAAAATATGATTTTTAAACATCTGATTAGTTTTTCCTACATAGAATGCAGGGCATAGTTTACAGGTAGCCATGTACACCACATTGGGTGTTATACAAGTGGTTTTGACATTAAAGGTGTATTTCTTCTTTGTCCTTGGATGTTCAAATTCGTTATTACAGTCAATCAGTGGTCATGCTGTGCAGTGGCCACACTTGAACGTGCCTTTATGTCCAACGATTTTATGTTTGCTAAACCCATCCTTTGTGCAAAGTAACCTCTTGAAATTTTTCGTATTCTTGTAGCCAAAGCATGGTGTTTCACCTACAATGTCTTTTAGCTTGGCATCCTGGGTGAGGATTGACCAAAGCTGCCTTATTATAGATTTAACTTGTGTGTTGTCTGTGCTGTAAGTTAACATCACTCTGGTGGTTCTGTCTTCTGTCTTTTTTTTCTTTGGGATAATTTCTTGAACATTCACATCTTTTTCATTGTAGCCTCTCTTTATTAGGTTTTGTTGTAGAAACAAAATATGTAATGTGATCCTATCTCGCCTACATTCATTACTGACTGGCTCACACGGCAGCTATAACTAGTACAAGGTCTCTAATTGGCTGGGCTAAGCCTGTATCCCAGGATGCACCACGCCCAAACCCCCAGATCTCGTTTGCCACTCGTTGAGTGAAGACGTGGTCTCGAGCTTGGCTGTGGCCAAGTACTTTATTGAACTATTTACTTAGTTTTCTGTGGAATTATTTCCAACCAAAAGCTATTTTAATAGCTATGTTTTGTGTCTGGGTGTTTTTTGTGACCTTTTCCTTTGATAATTGTAGTTGTGGTATACTTGTGTTTGGCGGGCTAGGCCCGTTTAAGTTAGAGGGCCTTAGCCCTATTCGGTGTGTCTCCTTGGTTTCTTTTAAGGGCGTTTGAGTTAGAGTCCCTTCTCCTCCCTTCGTGTTGGTGTTGTTTTGTGTGGCTTTAAAAATGTCAGGTAAAGATCAGAAGGGACATAGGTCTTCTGGGTTCAAAAAGTGCGCCAAATGTTCATATAAGATGTCTTTAACTGATGGCCGTGCCATCTGTGTATACTGTTTGAGCGCTATACACTTGCAAGAGTCCTGCAGTGTGTGTCATTCGTTTAGTTCCAGGGTCTTGCAAGAGAGAAAAAATAAGTTGATTCTCAAGGGCCTGGTAACACCTGCCTTTGAAGAAGCTTTGGCGTCTTCTCCCCCTAGCGGGAAATCTAAAACAATAAAAGAGATCTCCGGCTCCGTCCAGTTCGTCGGAGCCATCGGAGAAAAGATCGAAGACTGTTTCACCTTCCTCGGCTCCATTGGTCTCGGAGCCGCAGGAGATGCTGTCGGTACCGAAGACGGCTTCCTCAGTTCCACTGCCTTCGGAGCCGAAGGTGGTTTTTGTTGTGTTGGAGCCGACCTCTCCTCCAATTGTCTTGGAACCGATTCGGAGCCATTCTCCTAGCTTCGCGTTGGATCCTTTAGAGAAGACTTCTCGACCCCCTTCTATGTCCTCCAAGTCCTCCAGGTTGTCTGATTCGGATTTGGATAGGGTGGTGCAGAAGCCCCTCCAGTCACCAGTGTTAACAAAATTATTCTCGGCTCCAGCCCAGTCGGCTCCGGAGCCTGTCCTTGTGTCGGTTCTGATAATTCCTCCTCCGACCTCCTCTGTGTCGTCGGAGCCGGAGTGTTCTGACTCGAGTGAGGTCCTTGGGTCGGCTCCGAAACCCCGTTTGAGTTTTTCGGCTCCGACCTCGGCTCCAACCCTTTCGATCCCATCTGATAGTTTCGGCACTCTGGTTTCATCGGTCGGACCCGAGGGGGATACATCAGGGCTCCAGACTTAGGCTCCGAGTCTCCCTCTTGGTGCTTCGGCCGGGGGAACCCCTGTTCCGATTGTGGTCTCGGAGACGGGTCGCTCCTCAGATTCAGGTGGACCCGCCTTCGAGACCATGAGGAGCACACTGGCCAGGTCTTCGGTGACATCACTCGAGTCAACCACTCCTTTCCCGGACACTGCGACTAGAGTCTCTGATTCCCCCCTATCTGCAGGCAGCGGGGCTTGAAGCCCTGAGGATACCCCCATGCGTGGCCCCCTGCTATCTGAGGGCCCTTCAGAGTCCTTGCCTGAAGAGCCTCCCAGAAAGAAGCTGTGTAAGAGGAAGCACATAGACTCCCCAGATGAGTCTGTCACCTCAGACACCGACCTCGATGATGCAGAGGGGTCCCCAAAGTCGTCCTCCGATGTCTCATTCTCCGACATCCTGGAGATTTTGAGACCGAGGCGACTGGCCCTCCAAAACCCCCCTCTGAGGAGGAGTCTGTCTTCCTCAAGGCCTTCGGAGCCCGACCTTCCACCTCCTGGGTGTCTTCCCCCCCTTACCTTATTTGTCGAAGGGTGTGGGAACACCCTGACTTCGTGGAACCGGTTCCCAGTCGCCCCAACAAGTTTTTGTCTGTGCCTCCTGGGAAAGAATTTTTGATGAAAGGAGTTCCTGTAGATGCCATGGTGGTGGCGTCTGCCACTCAGCAAGAAGTTGCAGAGGCTTCTGCTTCCGTTCATCCTCCTAACAAGGAGTCTAGGAGTATGGATCGGTATGGAAAGCGTACCCTGTCCTCAGCGACCTTTACTTTGCGGTCGCTGAATTATCTGTGTAATTTTACGAGGCTCCAAAGAGATCTCCTCAAGGAGTTGGGAGATACTCTGTCGGGTAACTTGCCTGAGGCGGTGAACCAGACTGTCAACACCCAGCTGTCTACCCTGTCTTCTATTGTTAACTCATCCATGAGGCTCATATCCTATGCAGCCGAGGGGGCAGGTAAGGCAGCTAGCTCAGGCGTAGCCCTCAGGAGGCCAGCCTGGATGCGCCTGTGTCACTTCGCGGAGGCCTTCAAGTCTTCCTTCACGGACGCTCCCTTTGATGGGTCCTCCCTCTTTCGACCCAAAGTGAAAGACACTCTCACCAGATGTGAGCAAGAGGGTAAGACTTCGTCTGCCGTTGAGGCCCGTTTTTCGCTTCCCTCTAGACCTTATCCAAGGCGCAGAGGGGAGGAAAGATGTGGTTCAGGAAGTCTCAGAAGTCTTATCCTGACCATCATGGTGACCCCCCCCCCCTCCAGAGGCAGAGGAGGGGGGAATTACTCTGGAAGACGTCGCCCTAGGGGCGGGAGAGGCCCCTGCAACTCAGGAGACAGCAAATCCTTTCATGGTTCCTCCTACCAAAAGTCCCTGAAAGACTGCCCGACTGTGCCTGTCCGGGGGTCGTTTCTCGAAGCATCTGCAAGCCTGGGAAAACATCACTCAGGATCATTGGGTGCTTAGAATTATTGCCGGAGGTTACACCATTCCCTTTATCTCACTCCCTCCGCCACCCAAGAGAGTCCCAGACGTTCCACCCAGTCAAAGGGACCAAGTAGCGTTAGAAGTCTCAAAGCTGCTGGAAAAAGGAGTCATCCAACCAGTCCCCTCAGACCAGACCGGATCAGGAACTTACCCATGGTTATTTTTGGTGCCCAAAAGAACAGGGGACTTGAAGCCCATCCTAGATCTCAGCCGTTTAAACCACTTCGTCAGGAAGTCCAAGTTCCGAATGGTCACTCTTCAAACCATTTTTCCCTTGTTGGAAAAAGGAGTATGGATGTGCTCCATCGATCTCACGGACGCCTATTTATCACATCAAGATAAACAAGGCCTCCAGGAATCACTTCCGGCTGGGAGCCAGTCATTTCCAATTTCGAGCCCTGCCCTTTGGTCTCACCACAGCCCCCAGGGTGTTTACCAAATGTCTGGCAGTGGTGACTGCTCACCTGAGACGACTGGCTTCTCACCGCCCCCACCAGGCATCTACTTGTTCGAGCCACGGAGGCCACCATCAACTTGGGTCAACTCCTAGGGATTACTTTCAACTGGCAAAAATCTGTCTTGCTGCCATCACAACGTGTTGCATTTATCGGCGCAGAGTTAGATTCCATAGAAATGAGGGCTTTCCTTCCTACAGAAAGAATGAAAGTGCTACAGGCTCAAGTTTTGGCCTTATTACCTCTGAAAAAGGTCCAAGCCAGACTAGTTCTTCAGTTACTAGGTTCCATGGCGGCCACCATCATACTAGTACCCCTGGCCAGGCCTCATATGCGGACACTACAGTGGCTTCTTTCGGTCCAGTGGTCCTTTCATGAGCTCCCTCTGTCTCATCCGATTCTTATAACTGAACAATGCCAACAGGATCTGCGTTGGTGGCTTCATTCACCCAATCTGAACAAAGGGAGATCCCTGAATCCTCCACCCCCTACTGCCACGGTGACCACGGATGCCTCCCAGACAGGGTGGGGGGGCATTATCTGGGCAGAACGGTCCAAGGCACGTGGCAGGAACACGAGGTACACTTGCATATAAATGTTCTGGAGATGAGAGCGGTGCTACTAGCGTTACAAGCACTTCACAGCTCTCTTCCCAAGGGCACTATCTCAATTCTTTCCGACAACATGTCAGTCGTGTGGTACCTGAACAAACAGGGGGGAACCAAGTCCTATCCCCTTTGCAGAGAGGCCATGAGAGTGTGGAATTGGGCGGTGTCTTCTCAACTTTTTCTGGTGGCAACGCACATTCCGGGGAAGTCCAATGTGATAGCAGACAGGCTAAGCAGAGCTATTCTGATGCCTCACGAGTGGTCTCTGAACGATCGAGTTTCGTCTCAGATCTTCTCCAGGTGGGGTCTACCTTGCTGCGACCTATTTGCCAGTCCCCTCAATGCCAAGTGCAGCAATTACTTCACTCTGATCCCCCCTCAGGGGGAGTCACCCAGGGACGCTCTAGTCCACGATTGGCCCCCCGGTCTGCTCTATGCCTTCCCTCCGTTTCCTCTGCTGCCAAGAGTGATTCAGAAGGCAACTTCCTTGGGAAGCAAAATGATCTTGATCGCACCATACTGGCCCCGTCAAGTTTGGTTCCCCTTTCTCCAGTGATATACTATGGACGGTCCTTGGATTCTGGACCCAGTTCCAGACCTATTGACTCATCTGTCAGGGCAGATGTTCATCGTGCATACAGCTGCAGTTATAACAGATGGGTTATCCTGCCATCAGGCGGGTCCTTGGTCGGCCGAATTCCAAAGTCTAGGTCCGGCGTCGGTTGTCGTCGCTTCGTCCCTGACGTCAGTGCGGCAGGGGTATAAAAGAGGCAGCTGACGCCATTTTCTTCAGTCTTTCTTGCCGCGCGGTGCCCGAAGCAGAAGCAGTTCACAAGTGCCGGTCGGCCAGCTCCTGAGATTTACGAAAGTATTTCAGCCGAAGTCTTCTTGAAAGCTAAGTACCCCGTTGGGGAAACTTTTCTTGCCTCAGACCGATGTCAGACAAAGTTAATAATTGCATTTCATGTGGGAAGCAAATACCGCATAAGGATTTCCACTCTTACTGTATAACTTGCTTAGGCCCAGACCACGACGTCTCAGCCTGCCGTTTTTGTGCTAGATTCAACAAACGCACTATTAAGCGTCGGGCGGAGTTCGCCCTTCACTTTTTTGCCAAAAAAATTTAATTATATTATGTCGTCGGATACTCCGACTCCAGGTTTGAGCAAAAAACGCAAAGATAAGGATCGGCATACGAGGTCCGCACCACCTACTGATACCACGCTAAGGCCGACTACCGGTTCTCCGGTACTCAGCGAGGTGCCTACGCAGCCCCTGAGTACCGATGACAATGCATTACCGGTGTCTTCAGTACCCGAGGTCGCTGGCTCCTCGGCCCCCATTCCTACTACAGATACCGACGCCACTCCTGGCGGGGAAACTCAGAATTTAGACAGGCCTGCCATTTCTCAAGGGGTCTTCAGGCCTTCCTCCTTCTCTATTAAAGCCTTCACTAAATCTAAAACAGCCATGAAAACCAAAAAACAGGTTCCTCAGACACCCACTCAAGGCACCATGCCTAAAAAGACAGATGCTTAAGATGGCTGAGGATTTGATTACTCTTATCAGGGGTTCTCAACCCCCCTCTGACAAAAGGCCCAGATTAGAGGAAGACTACCCTTCCTCAGATCAAGCTTCTATTACCTCAGAACTATCTGAGGACCAGGATTGTGCCTATTCTCCATTCGAAGACTCTGATGCAGAGGAGTCTATTCCCTCGGTCTCCCCCCCTGAGGACTTCTCTTTTGGGGAAACCCTGCATACATTGAGGGAACACTTTCACTGGGAAGGCCAAGATTACTCAGATTCCAAGAAAAGGCTCAGGGAATTTCTTCTGCTCCCCCAGCATAGGCCTCTGGCTAGCCCTCCTGTGTTAGATATATTGGATGATGTGTACACAGAAACCAGCCTTAATCCTGATTCTTTGCCTCCAGCTCCTGTTAAACCAGACAGGTATTACCGGGTTCCTGATTCTCACCAGTTCCTATATAAAAGCCATACTGCTGACCCAGAAACTATTTCACAGGGTCCCAAGGGAATTAAGGCCTCTACTGCTAAAAACCCATTACCTTCAGAGAGAGATTCCAGATCTTTAGAAAGGTGGGGGAAAAAGGTGTACACCTCGGCCACTTTAACCATGAGGGCATTAAACGGTCAGTTCCGTATGTTAAAGTATCAACAGTTTTTGATATCTCAGCTGAAAAGCAAAATGACACAACCAGAACAACCAGATTTAAAAGAGTTGCAGGATTTGTTGCATGGTACAGAGCAAGTGGGTAAACATACCTTGCAGTGTGGTTTTGATGCTTTAGAGGCCTCATGTAGAGCTGCTGTTACGGGGTCTGTTATACGTAGACATGCTTGGCTCAAAGAGCAAACCTTACCAGATCATGTCAAAGCTAAATTATTAGATACACCTCTTTAAAAAGATGTATTGTTTGGTGTTAAAGCAGAGGAGGTGCTAAAGAAAATGGAGGAAAAAGTGAAATCAATGCAAACAGTGAAAGATTTCCTGCAGGTACAGCCTCCACGTTTCAGCAGAAACTGGCCTTCAAAAAATTGGTCCTTTCCAGCCATGGACAGACCTCAAAGGGGCAGATACAGGCGTCCAAGGGGTAGAGGGCAACCTCAAGGATCTTTCAGAGCCAGACAGTGGCAAGCACCAACCCCAAGAGGTGGAGAAGATAGATCACAGTCTTTTAGAAAACAGACACAATGACTTCCCCCTACACCTGCCAAGCAAAGCTTTAATGGCAGCACCTTTGGGCGGAAAACTGACATTATTCTCAAAAAATTGGCATATTGTTACAAAAGACAAATGGATTCTGGACATTATAGACAGAGGCTACAGGTTCCACTTTCACACCCTTCCATAAATGCGAGGCATGCCAAACCTGCCACAAAATCAAAGGGCAGAGGCACAAAAACAAATTTCAGCTCTCATGGACATGAAAGCAATTCAAGAGGTACCTGCAAAAGAACAAGGTCAAGGGTTTTATTCCAGACTATTCCTGGTACCAAGGAAAGGTAAATATTGGAGACCTATCTTAGACCTATCCATCCTAAACACATATCTACAGGTGCCAAAATTCAAGATGCTCACATTACAGCAGCTTCTTCCCATGCTGGGCAAGGAGTCTTGGCTGGTAACATTGGACCTCAAGGAGGCATACCTGCATGTCCCTATCAGACAAGATTGCAGAAGATACCTCAGATTTCTTGCAGGTTCAACCCATTACCAATTCTCTGCATTGCCCTTTGGCTTATCTACTGCGCCCAGAGTGTTTACGAAATGCCTGGCATCAGTAATCGCCTTCTGCAGACTACAAGGGATACAAATCTACCCATATCTGGACGACTGCCTGATCCAAGCGGACAGCAAGGACATACTACTGCAGCACCTGGCGTTTGTAATAAAACTATTAAACTTCCTGGGATACACAGTCAACAAAAAGAAATCAAAACTAATACCCTCTCAACAAATAATTTTCTTGGGTGTCAACTTGGATACAACCACCCAGATGGCCTACCTCACGCCAGACAAGCAAGGGCAACTGTCTCAATACTTCAGAAAAATGGCAACTTACATCAGGCTAACTGCAAGGAAAGTCCTGCAGGCTCTGGGATTCATGGCATCTTGCATCCTACTTATCCCATGTGCAAAGCTGCATATGAGGAAACTTCAATGGTACCTAAAAAACTTGTGGTCTCAACACAGCCACAGCTTGGAAGCAATTATACCACTCATTCCATGCCTTCAATAGGAATTTATGTGGTGGGCTCAAGCTTGCCAAAGAAACACAGGTCTTCCTTTCTGTGTACCTCAAGCAACTCAAATCATCACAACAGACGCCTCAGACTACGCATGGGGAGCACACATGACAAATCCGTGCATTCAGGGAAAATGGGCACGAAAAGAGAAGCTCCTTCACATCAACCAAAAGGAAATGCTAGCTGTGCAAAAGGCTATTATGACCTTCAAAGACCTACTGCATCCAGGCCAGCTATTGATAAGGACAGACAACACCACCGTGATGTGGTACATAAACAAACTGGGAGGAACTCATTCATACCCCCTGTGCAGGCAAGCCATGACCCTATGGAACACAGCATTGGAATTGAAAATTCAACTACAGGCACAATTCCTGCCAGGGAAGGAAAACACACTGGCAGACAACCTAAGCAGAAATATGACAGATCCACACGAATGGAAGTTGCATCCTGAAATTTTCACGAAGATAACTCAGGCATGGGGACAGCCAGACATAGATCTCTTTGCTACCCACAGAAATTGCCAGTTGAAAAAATTTTGTTCAAGGACCTATCATCCACAGGCCTGGAAAGTGGACGCACTTTCCTTCAATTGGGCAACATTGGCAGTCTATGCCTTCCCGCCTCTTCCTCTGCTGCCCAAAGTTCTATTAAAAGCCAGAGCAGAGAGGCTGAAAATGACTCTCATTGCTCCAGACTGGCCAAGGCAACACTGGTATCCGCTCCTGAAGAGCCTGACACATTCCCCACCATGGATCCTACCTCTAGTCCCTCTTCTGTTGTCCCAGCACAACTACAAAACTCTTCACAGCCATCTCAAAACTCTAAATCTAGCTGCATGGAGAATTCCTTGATTTCCCAACAGTTTCTCCTCTCCAAGGAGGTGCAGGATGTCATCTTGGAGGCCAGAAGACCTTCTACTAGAAAGGCCTACTCCGCCAAATGGAAACGATTTTGTGCCTGGAATCAAAAGAAGGGACAGAATCCTTGGTTAATAGATATACCTCAAATTTTACAGTACCTAGCTGAGATGTTAAACAATGGACTTTCCTTCTCCTCCATCAAGATCCACGCTTCAGCCATTTCTGCACAATACAACATAGATCCTCCTTTATTCTCTCATCCTCTCTTAAGGCAGTTCCTCAGAGGGGCAAAGAATATAAAACCCCCAAGGAAACTACCAGTCCCTGCTTGGGACCTCAACTTCATATTGGAAAAGCTGACCCTTCCTCCCTTCGAGCCAGCTTCTTCATCAGAGTTACAGTACTTGTCATGGAAAACAGCCTTTCTTCTGGCTATCACCTCAGCTCGCAGGGTTTCGGAGCTACGGGCCTTCATGGCTGTGCAACCATTCATCATTTTCCATCAGGACAGAGTTTCCTTACGAACCAACCCTTCCTTTATGCCAAAGGTAGTATCCAGTGTAGCTTTGAATCAGACTATCCACTTACCTACCTTTTATCCTAATCCACAAAACAAAGGGGAAAGACTACTACATTCCTTGGACATTCACAGACAACTTCGTTATTATTTGGACAGGACAAAGCCATTCAGGAAATCTGAGCAACTCTTTGTGTCCTATGCTGCAGGTGCTCAAGGAAAGGCTATTTCCAAACAGGCAATTTCTAAATGGATAGCCCACTGCATACGCTTTTGTTACTCTTTTCATGGAAAAACTGTGCCTGCATGCATCAGATCCCACTCCACCAGAGCCACAGCTACCTCTGCTGCCTTCCTCAGGGGGGTCCCTACCAAGGATATTTTGGAAGCAGCCACCTGGAGTTCAGTGCACACTTTCTCCAAGCATTATCACCTCCCACTATACTCTAAGTCTAGAGCGGGCTTTGCCACAGCAGTCCTGCAGGGCATCCTAGCCCCTCCTAGTTCCACTTAGTGCCTACCACCCTTACTTAGCTTTGGGATTCTACCCATCTGTTATGACTGCAGCTGTATGCACGATGAACATAGTACAGTTTTGTACCTACCATAAATGTAGATGTTCGAGTGCTCATACAGCTGCAGTCCAGGTTTCCCTCCCTCCAACCCCTCTTAGGACAGGCCTTATGACAAACCCTTTTCATATAACCTTTTGGGGTACTCTTTTATGGTGTATTTGCTTGCAACTACTGTTTTTGATTTATCAACATTGCATTTTTGCATAACATTATGTTTGCCTTCCTTCTGGGGGCACCTGACATCTGGGGCAAGAAAAACTGAAGAAAATGGCGTTGGCTGCCTCTTTTATACCCCTGCCGCACTGACGTCAGGGAGGAAGCGACGGCAACCGACGCCGGACCTAGACTTTGGAATTCGGCCGACCGAGGACCCACCTGACGGCAGGATAACCCATCTGTTATGATTGCCGCTGTATGAGCACTTGAACATCTACATTTATGGTAGGTACAAAACTGTGCTTTCCACCCATCCCTGCGAACCCTCAAGCTCATTGCCTGGCTTCTACACTTACGTCCTTAGTCAGACAGCTTTCCTTTACACCGGAAGTGGTACATATCCTATCTTCTTCCCACAAGCCTTCCACTAAGAAGATATACTCCAGTAAATGGAAAAGATTTGCTATCTGGGCCCAGTCACATAACCTAGATCCCTTCACAGCCCCTGTGACGGCAGTTTTAGAATTTTTGGCTACTCTTTTCAGACAAAGTTCCGCTGCCTCCACTATTAAGGTTCAGCTGGCGGCAATTTCTAATTTTCACGTTTCATATGAGCTTTCCCTCATGGGCCATAAACTGTGTAAAGCATTCCTAAAAGGAGCCTGGTTACTTCGTCCCCCAGTTTCACAGCCAGTCTTGCCATGGGATTTAAACTTGGTGCTTAGAGCCATAACTTCGTCTCCCTTTGAGCCTGCAGCCACTTGTGAATTAAAATATTTGTCTTGGAAGACCGCCTTTCTGGTGGCCATTACTTCAGCCAGAAGGGTATCAGAGCTTCAAGCCCTTTCTGTTAAACCTCCTTATTTGATTTTTCATAAGGACAGAGTATCCTTGAGACTCCACCCTTCCTTTCTTCCTAAGGTTTCTTCTACCTTCTGTCTTCACCAATCCATTGAGTTACCGGTGTTTTTCCCACACTTTTCAAACAAGGCAGAATTCAAATTTCACCAGTTGGATGTACATAGACAACTGAGGTTTTATTTGCACAGGACAAAACAAGAGAGGAAATCAGATCAGTTGTTTGTGTCCTTTTCAGAGAACAGGATTGGTAGCCCTTTGACCAAAGGCTATTTATGTTGCACTTTACGTTTTATATCATTTAACCACACTACCTATTCTCCAAGAGAACTTTACTTCATTGGCCATTGTTGTACAGCGTTTCATTTTGAATACTGTTTTTACTTGTTACTGATGGCTGTACTTTAGCATTAAGAGGTACCCTTTCTTTATTGTATACTTCATATAACTCTCCTTTTCACATGGCCAACGTTGCTACCACTGCAAATAAAAACCAAGGCTTAAACATTGATTTCCTATGGCATAATGCTGAACAAACAGATAAACAATCAAATCCATTATTACATATGCAATTTGATGACATTGAATCATCAGACATTCAAGATATCACAAATCACAGCAACTTTGATTATATTTTACAAGAAGTAGAACTTGCAGCATACAAACTAAAAAGATTAACTTGGCAATGTTTTCATTTGGAAGCTTGTTTACACCATCAGGTCATACCTAGAGGAATGCAGGTGAAACGCATGCCAAGCTATGGGAATCAACATCCTGAACTCCTAGCTAAATGGCAAGCAATAAATTTAGAGACCAGCTTCAGATACATGAAGCTAATCATGGATTATTTAAGACCAGAGGAAGACCATCTTGCCCTTCAAATCAAAGAAAAACAAGTATAACTAGAGAAAATGAATTTGAATACTTATCACACCAACAAATTAGAAATATTACAATTCAATCTCAATGTGTATGAATCAAAAATAAAAGATCAGAAAATAAAAAAACTAAATAGAGACATTAATGATTTCAAACAAGGGCGGATCTTTGAATGGCCCAAGGAGGAAATAATATCTACTACAAATCACTTTAACCCTATTACCAGACATCCTGCATCAATTAGGAATGACACATCTGTGTCTAGAAACCATGCTGGGACTGAGGAGCAAACATCTGGCACATTGAATACATCTACCAATATTACAGGGACACCTGTTGCCACTACGGCAGATAGGATTGTTGAAACATCCTCAGAAACAGGAACCATTCCTAAGAAAGGGAGTACATTTCTCCCCATCACCACACAACTTCTGTTTTTTCTGAATCAAACCAGTTACAAGAACCCACGAACTCACAGCCAAGACAGAAAAAGAAAGAAAATACTGAATTAAACAGTTCTATAGTGGTGAATATTTCTCAATATGAATTGACCCAAGCAGAAACTTCTGTTTTACAGAAGGGGTTAACTTTCATACCCTCTTTAAGTTACGATCTGAATGAATTTGTTATAGACATAAAGCATTTTGGACGCAATGTGACATTAAGAAATATTTATGGCACAAACAGAACAAGCTAGAACCTTAAGGAAACCAAGTACATTTGTACCTGTAGCTCATCCTGCTGTGGAACTATTCATGCGGCTGTGTAATAATGCAGTGGAGAAATTAAGAATGGACACGCATACTAAACATTATAGAAACATTACGTATGAAGAAAGACAAGCCCTATGTAACTTGCAACAAAATGAGAATGTGGTAATCAAACCAGCAGACAAAGGAGGTACTATAGTGGTTATGGATACTAATTGGTATAAGAAGAAAATGACCACCATGTTACAAGATGAAAAGACATACCACAGAGTTACACCAATCCGGTTAAATCGAACTATACAAAAAGTGTCTTCCCTACTTCAGGATATGTTGACTTAAGGCCGAGTAAATCTGGACCTTTACAACTTTTTGAACATCACAAAACCTACTGTTCCGAATATTAATGGACTTCCTAAGATTCATAAGGACCTTCATAACCCTCCACTACGGCCTGTAGTAGCAGGACAAGGGTGGGTGACAGAAACAATGTCACTATTTTTGGAGAAAGAATTGAGAACTATTTTAAAATATTTTGACACAGTTCTGCAGGATACTGATGACTTCTTAAGAAAGATAAATCAAACCATGAATAACATTACGGATTATGAACACCTACTTGTGACCACCCTGGATGTGAATAGTTTATTCACTTCCATTCCCAACGAAGCAGGCGTAGAAGCTGTAAGAAAGATCTTAAGCCACAAAAAAACTGTTAATGAAACCAATAGGATTTGTGCTTTATTAGATTTAATACTGGAAAATAATTATTTTGTGTATGGTACATCAATCTATTGGCAAAAATGGGGGGTAGTTATGGGCAACCCTTGTGCGAACAGCTACTCAAATCTTGTGCTTGTAGACTGGGAATTGGCACATGTATTGAACTCAAATAATCCATGGTATGAATGCATCAGATTTTATGGTTGATTTGTGGATGATCTTTTTATTTTATGGGAAGGAACCGTACCACAATTTGAATCATTCCATCAGTATCTAAATAGGACTACTACTTTTTTAAGCTTTACAGCAGAACACTCTTATAATCAAGTTTTGATGTGAATGTTATTATTAACGAAAACATGTTGGAAACCGAATTACACCGAAAAAATACATGGAAAAATCATTACTTGTTGAAAAGCAGCATGCATCCCAAACATGTCACTAAAAATATTATGCGAAATGAAACACAAAGAATGCATAAAAGATGTAGCAAAGATGAGACAAGAGAAAAGGAAATTTTGTTTCTACAACAAAACCTAATAAAGAGAGGCTGCAATGAAAAAGATGTGAATGTTCAAGAAGTTATCCCAAAGAAAAACAAAACAGAAGACAGAACCACCAGAGTGATGTTAACTTACAACACAGACAGCACACAAGTTAAATCTATAATAAGGCAGTTTTGGCCAATCCTCACCCAGGATGCCAAGCTAAAAGACATTATAGGTGAAACACCATGCTTTGGCTACAAGAATAAGAAAAATTTAAAGAGGTTACTTTGCACAAAGGATGGGTTTAGCAAACATAAAGTCGTTGGACATAAAGGCACGTTCAAGTGTGGCCACTGCACAGCATGCCCACTGATTTGACTGTAATAACGAATTTGAACATCCAAGGACAAAGAAGAAATACACCTTTAATGTCAAAGCCACTTGTATAACCCCCAATGTGGTGTACATGGCTACCTGTAAACTATGCCCTGCATTCTATGTAGGAAAAACTAATCATATGTTTAAAAATCGCATTTTGAGACATCAAAGAGACATTACCAATAAAGATCTACATAATGCTTTAGCAACGCATGCTGAAAGAAATGTCGGTCATTCTTTCACTTTTAAGGTGATAGAGAATGTATATAGTGGAATAAGTAAAGGCGACATTGAAAATATTGCTGAATGCAGGGAGAGTAAGTAAATTGTGAACCTCCGTGCTGATATTGAGCCAGACTTGAATAACATCATTCCACTGAAACCTATACTAAAAGCTAGAAGACCAACAATCAGCTAACATGGAGGTGTGTCTGGCTTAATAATTCATGACTGGTCACACCCCTCAAAAGCAAAAGGTATAGGAAAGGGAACACCCCAGCTGAGAGGAAAGAGGATTGGTGCGTTTAAACAGCTGATTGACAGTGTGATGATTGAATGATTGTCTCAACAGTAAAGGAAGCAAGCACTATAAAAAGGAACTTCCAGTCCCAATCTCTACGATCTGAAGAAGATACAGAAAGCGCTTATCGTTTGGAATACATAGGGACTGTTTTATTCTACATCAAGGTTTTAACTTGATATGAAGATTTTAACTTTTCCTACAATAAAAGGATTTTAACTGCCATTAAAGCTAGAAGCTTTTATTTGATCTGTTAGAGACTGGTTAAGCTGTTATCACAGTTCATCACAGTCACATAGCAGCTACTACATCTTCAGTGTGGATAGTTTGTATATCAGACCAAAAAGATTGGATACTTTGAAGCCATCATAAGACTGGATACTTTGGAGCCATCATTTCGCTGTGGTATAACTGCATTCACAGCTTGAATATCTTGTAAGTGCATTTAATTTAAGTACTGGAAATGTATGCAAGTTTTTTGCTATATAGGTTGCACTTTAAGTTTTATATCATTTAACCACACTACCTATTCTCCAAGAGAACTTTACTTCATTGGCCAATGTTGTACAGCGTTTCATTTTTGAATACTGTTTTTACTTGTTACTGATAGCTGTACTTTAGCATTAGAAAGGTACCCTTTCTTTATTGTATCCCTCAGTGATGTGGGGGCGGTTTGAAGGGAGGATGGGCCAAGGAACCTGTCCCAGACCAAAGCCAACCTTAACATCAGTGTCCTGGAAATGCAGGCAGGTCTTTCAGGATTGCCTCCTCACTTATGGGATTACTGTGCAGTCGAGCAACATGATGTTCGTGTTTCACTGCTGCAGTCATTACACATGGGTTTCCTGCCGTCAGGTGGTTCCCCAGTCGGCCTGAGTTCCAAAGTCTTGGTCCGGCATCGGTTGCTGTCGCTTCTTCCCTGACGTCAGTGAGACAGGGGGTATATAAGATACAGCCGACGCCATTTTCTTCAGTCTTTCTTGCCGCACGGTGCCCGAAGCAAAAGCAGTTCGCAAGTGCCGGTCGGCCGACTCCTGAGATTTTCATTCCGAATCCAGAACAGAAGTCTTCTACAAAGCTAAGTACCCCGTTGGGGAAACTTTTTCTTGCCTCAGACCGATGTCAGTAAAAGTTAATAACTGTATTTCTTGTGGGAAGCAAACACCACATAAGGATTTCCATTCTTATTGTATCCCATGCCTAGGCCCAGACCACGACGTCACTGGTTGTCAGTTTTGTGCTAAGTTTAACAAGTGCACTATTAAACGTCGGTTTGATTTTGCCCGACATTATTTTGGCAGAAAATTCAATTACACCATGCCGTCGGAACTACCGACCGGAATACATAAAAAGCGCAAAGACAAGGACAGGCATCAGAGGCCCGAAACTGACGACGAAGTCTCTTCTAGGCCAGTCGCTGGTTCTCCGGTTTTCAGCGAGGTGCCTTTGCAGCCCCTGACGACTGCTTCTTTAGAACCACAGGCCGCCTCTGACTCCCACGTGGAGATGGCTGGGCCTTAGGACGCACAAGATTTTCAGCCTACCCGAGACTAACCCCTCAGAGGGATCCAGAGTAGCTGAACAACTCGTAGCTTCAGAGAGTGTTTTCAGACCTACTCAGTTAAGCATTAAATCTTCTGCTAAGTCTAAACCTCCTTTAAACACAAAGAAACAAATTCAGCATTCTCCAGGACAGGCCTCCATGCCTAAGAAAAAAAATGCTCAAAATGGCCGAAGACCTAATCACTCTGATCAGGGGATCCCATCCACCTCCTGATAAAAGGCCTAGACAGGATGCAGACTATGACTCATCCGACCAGGTATCCATCTCTTCAGATTCATCCTCAGACCTAGGATACTCTTTACCCCCTTATGAGGATTCTGATGCTGAGGAATCAATTCCATCAGCCTCTCCACCTGAGGACTACTCCTTTGGGGAAACCTTACATACCATGAGGGAGCATTTCCATTGTGAGGGCCAGGATTACTCAGAATCCAATAAAAGGCTCAGAGACTTCCTTTTATTACCTCAACACAGACCCCTTGCTATTCCGCCAGTGTTAGATATTGTGGATGATGTGTATACTGAATCCAGCTTAAATCCTGATTCTTTACCTCCAGCCCCAGTTATGACTGACAGATACTACAGAGTCCCTGACTCTCACAAATTCCTTTATAAAAGCCCTGTTGCTGACCCTGAAACTATTTCTCAGGGCCTCAAAGGGGTTAAGGCCTCATCAGCAAAGAATCCAGTCCCCTCTGACAGAGATTCCAGAGCATTAGACAGATGGTGGAAGAAAGTATATACATCTGCAACTTTAGCAATGAGGGCCGTAAATTGCCAGTTTCACATGCTAAAATATCAGCAATATTTGATGTCTAAGTTGAAACAAAAAATGCTTCCAGACTCAGATCCTCCTAATCTTAAGGAAATGCAGGATTTATTGCATGCAGCTGAACAAGTCGGAACACATACTTAGCAATGTGGTTTTGACTCTTTAGAGGCCTCCCATAGAGCAGCAGTTACAGGTTCTGTCATTAGAAGACATGCTTGGTTAAAAGAACATACGATGTTCATCGTGTTACCCTGCTGCAGTCATCACACTTGGGTTATCTTGTCGTCAGGCGGTCCCGCAGTTGGCCTGAATTCCAAAGTGTTGGTCCGGCGTCGGTTGCTGTCGCTTCTTCCCTGACGTCAGTGCGCCAGGGGTATATATAATGCATCCAACGCCATTTTCTTCAGTCTTTCTTGCCGCGCGGTGCCCGAAGCAGAAGCAGTTCGCAAGTGCCGGTTGTCCGACTCCTGAGATTTTCGAAGTCGAATTTCAGATCCGAAGTCTTCAGTAAAGCTAAGTACCCCGTTGGGGAAACTTTTCTTCAGATCCGAAGTCTTCAGTAAAGCTAAGTACCCCGTTGGGGAAACTTTTCTTGCCTCAGACCGATGTCAGAAAAAGTTAACAATTGTATTTCTTGTGGGAAGCAAATAAGGATTTTCATTCTTATAGGCCCAGACAACGACGTCACTGGTTGTCGCTTTTGTGCTGGGTTCAATAAAAGACGCTTTGATTTCGCACAACACTAATTCGGTAGAAAATTTAACTACACAATGCCGTCGGAGCAACCGACTACCGGCGTGCACAAAAAACGCAAGGATAAGGACAGGCAGCCTAGACCCAAGCCAGACTCCGAGGCCTCAGCTGGGCCGGTCTCCGGTTCACTGGTTTTCAGTGAGGCTCCTACGCAGCCCCTGGCTACCGCAGAATTGGAATCAGAGACCACTTCGGAGCCTTTGGCGTAGAGTGCTAGGCCAACGCAGCCATTTTGTTTAGCCCCTACCGACGACACTGCAGAAAGAGATGTCGGTGCTACAGAAACACCTTCGGTTTCTGAAGATGTCTTCGGACCGACTACGCTCACCATAAAAACGTATCCTAAGCTTAAGACTCCTATTAAACCAAAAAAGACTGCACTTCAGTCTCCAGTTCAAGGCTCCATGCCTAAGAAACAGATGCTTAAAATGGCGGAAGATTTGATCTCTTTAATCAGGGGTTCCCAACCCCCCCCCCCCCCCCGACAAAAAGCCTAGACAAGAGGAAGATTATGCCTCCTCTGATCAAGTGTCTATTTCCTCAGGCTCCTCTGAGGACCAGGATTACTCCTTCTCCCCTGATGAAGATTCTGATGCTGAGGATTCTATTCCCTCAGCTTCTCCTCCTGAAGACTACTCCTTTGGGGAAACATTACACACTATGAGGGAACATTTTCACTAGGAAGGTCAGGACTACTCTGACTCGAAGAAAAGGCTCAGAGAGTTTCTTTTACTCCCCCAGCACAGACCTCTTGCCATCCCCCCAGTTTTAGACATTGTGGATGATGTTTACTTAGAATCTAGTTTGAATCCAGATTCTCTGCCTCCTGCTCCAGCCAAACCAGACAGATATTATAGAGTGCCTGACTCCCACAAATTCCTTTATAAAAGCCCTGTTGCTGATCCAGACACTATCTCCTAGGGTCCCAAAGGGGCTAAGGCTTCTATGGCAAAACATCCTGTACCCTCTGAAAGGGACTCCAGAGCACTAGACAGGTGGGGGAAAAAGGTTTACACCTCAGCCATTCTAGCTATGAGAGCACTAAATTGTCAATTTCACATGCTAAAATATCAGCAATTTCTAATGTCTCAGTTAAGACAAAAAATGAGCACACTCCCTCAACAGTCTGAATTGAAAGAAATGCAGGATCTGTTGCATGCAACTGAACAGGTGGGCAAACATACTTTACAATGTGTGTTTGATTCTTTAGAGGCTTAATGCAGAGCAGCTGTTACTGGGTCTGTTATACGTAGGCATGCTTGGTTAAAGGAACAAACTCTGCCTGATCATGTTAAAGCAAAGCTTCTAGATGCACCCTTACAGCAGGATGTCCTATTTGGAGTTAAAGCAGAAGTCGTCTTAAAGAAAATGGAGGATAAGGCAAAATCTATGCAGACGGACAAAGATTTTCTACAGGTACAGCCCCCTTGCTTCAGCAGAAATTGGCCAACAAAAAATTGGTCCTTTCCAGCTACTTGACAGACCACAGAGGGGTAAATACAGACGCCCAAGAGGCAGAGGGCAACCACAAGCCCAGTACAAACCTCGACAATGGGGCACTGCAACACAGATGGGAGGAGAAGACAGGCCCCAAACTACTAGAAGGCAAACTCAATGACTTACACCTCATATGGCCAAGCAACACTCTCTTGGCAGCTCCCTTGGGAGGAAAACTCGCACTTTTTTCAGACAACTGGCACATCGTCACAAAGGACAAATGGGTCCTAGACATAATTTCATGAAGATACAGATTCCATTTCCACACCTTGCCAACGAAAAGAGGAATGCCAAACCTGCCACAAAATCAGTGGGCAGAGGCACAAAAACAAATTACAGCTCTCATGGACATGAGCCATTCAACTGGTACCTACACAGGAGCAAGGCCAAGGATTTTACTCAAGACTCTTTCTAGTCCCCAGAAAGGACAATGCCTGGAGACCAAATGTCCTTCAAGGATGCATCTGCAGTCCTTACAAATGGGGTTGTCCTGTCGTCAGGCAGCCCTTTGGTCGGCCGGATTCCAAAGTCTGGGTCTGGCCTCGGCTGGTGTCGCACTTTACCCGACGTCATCACTGCAGGTCTTCGGGTATAAAGGCATCAGCCAACGCCATTTTCCTCAGTCTTTCTTGCCGCGTGGTGCCCGAAGCAGAAGCTGTTCGCAAGTGCCGGTCGGTCAGATCCAGAGATTACTACTACCGAATACTACTTCGA
>NC_056747.1:580554020-580624664 GCF_019279795.1 Protopterus annectens | reverse complement strand
CATTGCTCGATCAGTTACGTATTGCTTAGGTTATATGTCTGATGCATGACCTCAGTGTATGCATTGGTGTATAAAAACATGTATATACGACATTGGATCCACAGGCTTTCTCGCCATCAGCCCGAGTGCAGATTGTGCATCCGTCAGACTGTTTGTTGATCTGATGATATCCATGTCAGTATTCCACACTCTTGGGTCTTGGATCCGACATCGGATCCTAGCCGGCAACCTTATAGGCAGCTTCTAGGCTTGAGCTCCTCCCACTTCCATGACTCCTTGCTGTTCTCTAACCACTCAGATCTCATTTGCCGCGTTAAGCTCCAGACACCGATTCCTGGCTCGAGTTCCTGTGTGGGATAAGTAGTCTTATTTTAGAAATTTTTTTGTTAAATTTTTCCAGTATTGTCTTAGGTGTTAGTTCCTCCCCTCCCATTTGTTAGTTTGTTGCCTGTGTGTTGGCACCCTTTTTGTGTTCTGGGCATTAATTTCTTGCTGTTGCTGATTATTGTATAGTTTCTTTGTATTTAGGTCATTAGTGGTTTGTGGTGGTGGTGCTGTGGTAGCGTTGTCGCCTCACAGTAAGACGCTGTCTGGTTCGATTCTCAGCTAGAGCATCTTCTGCGTGGAGACATGCATGAATGGGCGTTCCTTCGTTGAAGGTTGTGCGTCAGGCCTGGCAAGTCGGTACGTAAAAATCTACTACCAATCATTAGCTGACCAGAGTTCCGCTGTGGCGACCCCTAACCGGGAAAAGCCGAAGGAAACAACAACAAGTGGTTAGTGTTGTGTGTGTGTGATAGAGTGGTTACTTTCCCAGTTCAAAATTGTGCTTGTTTTACTGGCTCAGTTTTTTCTGTGTCCCTTTGGTTGCAGGTTGTCCTGCCATGTCTGATAAGCCAGCCGCATTCAACCCCAGAGCTTTGGTCAAGTGACGAAACAAACTCCTAAGAGGGTTTGGAGCAAGGGTGTCACTTGGCTAAATCCCCTGACAAGTATGGACCTTCTTAGTGCAAGAGGGAAGGGCTCCAGGAGTATGCTCCCTTCTGTTTTTGACATGATGATGCGGTCCTTTCTCAAGGCTCAGATTAAGTTGGGGCTTCTCACGTCCCCTGCCCATCTGGTCATCACTTTCCCATTCATTAATTTCTCCTCGTCCGACCAGGTTGGGTTCAGACTTTCAGGCTCTGGATCGCACGGGGGATCGGGCTACCCAGGGACCTTTCCATTCCTACCTTGTCTGAGTCCCTTGACTACTTCTGCTCAGCCTCCCCTGGGACAGGTGGAGTCCCAGGCCTGAGCGGTCACCGTGGAGCCCTTGGGTGGGGGTTCTGGACCTGTATTTTCAGACTGGTCCCTTCCCCTTGGTGTTTTGGCCCTTTAAAGCTTGGGGCCGGTACTGTCTGGAGGCCAGGAGGTGCTGGCCTGCCCTGCCCTGGTCCTTCTTCCAAGGCTGGCTTTCCTGTCTGGAGTGCAGACTGTGCATCATCTAGTCCTGCTTTCCAGGTCATATAGAGAACTTTTCCTCCCAGACAGTTTTCTCCCCCGCCTTCCAGGGACCTAACTCTTCCTGTCGCAGGTCAGCCCTCTCGAACTAGCCTTCAGGAAGGAGTTGCCCCTATTGGTGTCCTCCTCACTTCCAAATCCTCCCACAAGACCCCCCTGGAAGAGATGCCTCGGAAGAGATTCTGCAAGAGGAGACACCTGGACTCCCTTGCTGAGTTGCACACTTGAGGATATGAACCTTGATGAAGGGGGCTGGTCCCCCAGATTTACCTCTGAGGGATATCTCCTTTGGGGACATCTTGGAAATCCTTAAGCTTAAGGGCGATTGTTCTTCCCTCCCTTCCGTCCTCCAAAGAGTCCGTCTTTCTGAAGGCTTTCGGGACGAGATCTTTTACCTCCTGGGATCCCCCCACTGCAGACAGACTTGTAGACCTTATTGCCAGTAGGTCATGGAAAGAACCAGATACTGTGGAGATTGTTCCCAAACATGCGGACATATTCCTCAGTCTTCCTTCTGACAAGCAGTTCTGGTCGAAAGGCATGCCAGTCGATGCAATTGTGATAGCTACCACCACCAAGAAAGAGCTGGGGGAACAGAGCATGTTTGTCCACCCCCCCCCCCCCCACAACCATAATTCCTGGCCGATTAGCAGGTATGGAAAGCAGGTTTTTGCCTCTGCTACATTTGGTCTGCGGGTGTTAACTACCTGGTACATCTCACCCGCCTACCAAGGGACTTGATCAAGGAGCTTACCACTTCCCTTTCTGAGGTACTGCCTGCCAAGGAACTAAGTAAGGTGTCCCCCAAACTAGCCACACTTTCTTCCCTGGCTATTTCATCGATGAGGCTGATTGCCAATGGTATGGACAGGGCCTCTCAAGTGGCTGGCACAGGCATCACTATTCAGCATCATGCCTGGCTGCGCCTTTGCAAAGTCCTTTAAGACATCTTTCACCAACGCCCCCTTCAATGGTTCCACCCTGTTTGTCCCTTCGGTCAGAGAGAGACTCACCCGCAGTGAACAGGAAGGCAAAAGACCTTGTCTGCTGTGGGAATCCGATTTTACACCCTCAATGCTCCTTTTCCAAGTTGCAGTGAGGAGCCAGGAAGATGTGGTTTTGCAAGTCGTGGTCTGCCTTCCAGGGCTCTCAGGATGAGTCCTCCTTTAGAGGTCGAGAGAGAGGGTTCAACTGCAGACTCCACCTCGGGGGGGGGGGGGGGTCCACAAAATCAGGGCTCCAGGAAACCCTTCTCTGAGAAGTCCTAAAAGTGCTACTGAAGCATTACCCGACTTTCCTGCCTTGGAGGCAGTTGGGGGTCATTTGTCTTTTAACAGTTTGGCCTGGTCAAATATTACAAACGATCATTGGGTTATAAACATTATTTCCAGGGCTTATTGTATTCCCTTTTCTAGTGTCCTCCTCCAATCAGGAGGTACCTCCCTGATGCACCACCCCATAGGAGGGAACTAGCTAGCTCAAGAAGTAGTACTGAAGCTACTTCAAAAGAGAGCCATCCAAGAGCCCCCTCCGGGAAGTGAGAATCTGGAACTTACTCCCACTTCTTTTTGGTACCAAAGAAGATGGGGGATCTGTGTCTTGTCCTGGGCCTCAGTAAACTCAATCTATCTTATCAAGAAGTCCAAATTCAGCATGGTCACTCTCCAATCCATCATGGCTCTGTTGCGCAAGGACAATTGGATGTGCTCCATGGATCTACAGGATTCTTACTGTCATCTAAAAATAAGCATTTCAGGAGCCATCTCTTCTTTCAAATAGGGGCCAGTCACTACCAGTTCAGGATCCTAGGGGCCAATCACTACCAGTTCAGGATCCTGCCCTTTGGTCTCACCACAGCCCCCTGTGTGTTCAAGTGCATGACAGTGGTCACAGCTTACTTGAGACTGCAGGGATTCCAGGTGTTTTCGTATCGTAATGATCAGCTCCTTACAGCTCCAAGGATGCATCATCTGGCCACTGCCTCTCAGTACCTTGCCAACTATTCAACCAGTTAGGGATTACAGTGAATCTCCCCAAATCAAACCGGATTCCTTTCCAGAGTCTGGAATTCTTCGGGATCCAGTTGGGCACCATGTCAGAGATTGCAGCACTTCCTCTCCGTCGCATACAACTAATCAGAACCCATGTCCAGTGTCCCCTAGAAGTCACCCTCAGGCCCACCTTATTCATACGGCCTTAGGGTCTCTGGCAGGGGAGGCTATATGTCTAGTGCTTTTAGCCAGGTTCTACATGAGAGTTCTGCAGTGGACTCTAGGAGTTCAGTGGTCTTCCCTTTATCATCCGATGACAACCCCGATCCATCTCACTCCAGTGTGCAGATGTCTTCTCCTTTGGTGGATCCAATCTCCCAACCTTGTCGTAGGCAGGCCCTTCTCTCTTCCTCCCCTTTGCGCCACAGTGACCTTGGATGCTTCCCTGTGTGTGTGTGTGGGGGGGGGTGGGGGGCATTTTCAGGGAAAGACGGTCCAAGGCATGTGGTCCACCGCAGAGACCAAACTGCATATCAGTGTTCAGGAGAGAAGGGTGGCCTTCCTCACGTTACAGGCCTTTCAGGACTTCCTCCCTCCAGGTTCCATTGCAGTTCACATTGACAACATCGGTGTTGTGTGGTTCATCAACAAGTAGGGGGGGCACAGATTTATATCTGTTTTGTCGCAAGGCACTGAAGGTATGGGAATGGACGCTTTATTGCAAAGCATATCCCTGGAGAGTCCAACATGTTAGACAGCAGGGCAATCCTGAGTCCTCACGAGTGCTCTTTGGATCTTTCAGTGGCGAAAGTGGTCTTCCTTCACTGGGATCAACTGAGCTGCGATCTGTTTGCTTCCCCTCTCAACCACAAATGCAGCCGGTATTTCGCCCTGATTCCCCCAGACAGGAAATCCGTCAGGGATGCTGTGGTTCATGATTGGCATTTGGGTCTGCTTTATGCCTATCCTCCTTTACCTCTTCTTCCCAGAGTACTTCAGAAAGTTTGTCGCCTGAAAGGCACCTTCATCCTCATTGTCCCCTTTTGGCCTTGGCAAGTGTGGTTCCCCCTTCTACGGTCTCATTTGACGTACCCCCCTTGAGTACTACATCCCATTCCGGATCTGATTTCCCATCCCTCTCAGCTTCCAATTCCCAACCTCCAGACGCTTTGTCTGACAGCATGGTTTATTCACTTACTATAATCTTGAAACAGTCCAGGTTGCCTTCCCCTGTCAAGATTATTATTCTGGCCACTCAGAAGGCTTCCACTTGAAAGGTTTACTCCAGTAAGTGGACGAGGTTTTCTCTTTGGGCTAAGCAGTGCAGTCTTGATCCCGCTTTGGCCTCCGTTTCAGAAATCCTTCTCTTCTTGTCTTCGCGCTTCCTGACTAGCACTAGCTTCTCTACTATTAAAGAGCATTTGGTAGCTATCTCCAACTTTCATGTTTGCGAGGAACCTACCTTTTCCTCTCGATTGTGCAAGGTGTTTTTGAAAGGGTTTTTTCTGCTCTGACTTACTGTCAAGGATCCTTCCCTTCGTCGGGACCTTTCCTTTCTGCTGCAGTCTCTCACACAGTCTCCATTTGAGCCTGCTGCCACATGTGATATCAAATTTTTGTCATGGAAGACAGCTTTTCTAGTACCCATAACTTCATCTAAAAGAGTTTCAGAATTGCATGCTCTTTCTATCACACCACCTTTCTTGGTTTTTCATAAAGACAGAGTGACTTTGCGAACTAACCCTTCGTTCATGCCTAAGGTTGCCACGCCAGCAAATCTGAACCAGTCAATTAAATTGCCAGTTTTCTTCCCAAATTTTACTAATAAAGGGAAACATCTGTTCACTAGATATACATAGGCAGTTAGGATTTTACCTGGATAAAACAAATGATTTCCGCAGGTCTGACCAGCCATTTGTGATGGTCTCTCTTAACAGGAAAGTTCAGGTGGTTTCTAAAATAACTGTTTCCCCACTGGATTTCAGCGTGCATTTCCTGTTGTCTGTTCTTCCAAAGGCTTATCCTTACTAGGACCAATCAGAGCTCATTCCACTAGGTCTGTGGCTACCTCAGCTGCCTATATTGCCTGTCATTCCGTAGATGACATTTGTGCAGTAGCCACCTAATCTTCTCCTCACACTTTTGTCAATGACTTCAGGCTTGACATCATCTCCAGGAACAGGGCTTCCTTTGGCTCCACAGTTCTTCGGCATGTCTTTCCATGAAGCCACCCAGGATTTAGGGTTGCTGGGGACTCTGACCCAAGAGTGAGGAATAGTGACATGGATAACATCAGCTAAAGAGTTATGTACTTACAATAACTTGGCATCTACGTTATCCCATGTTACTATTCATCACTATCCCTCCCTCCTTCCCCTGTCCTGTCAGATCTAGAGGTTGTCGAGATACCCTATCTGATGATCAAGGTCTTCCTTAGCTGCTTTCTAGCTTAGGGCAAACTCAGTCTGAGGGGTTAGAGGGCAGCAAGGGATCATAGGAGTGGGAGGACCTCGAGCCTAGAAGTTGTCTATAAGTTTTTGGCTCTGATCCGATGTCGGATCCAAGACCCAAGAATGATGAATAGTGACCTAGGATAACACAGATGCCAAGTTATGGTAAGTACATAACTCTTTTTTTGGTACCTTTACTCCATTCATTTATCCAGATAAATGCCACATTGGGAAATCTTCCTTGTTTTTTTATCTTGTGATAATTTGTTAGTCATAGAGGTCAGTTAGGTATGGTAAGTTTGAGTTTGAAAAGCAGATCCTGAACAAGGACTTGCACATCGCACTCAATCTTGCTGTCTTAGCAATCATTACAAAAAACCCTTTGGTCTAGTCTTTCTGCTCTCCACACCTTTCTCAAGTGTCCTAAATGCTTAGCTCAGTTCAGGATGGCTGACTGCATCCTTTTATGTCCCTGGGCCTAGGCAAAGAAGATACTTGGTATGCACGTCCTTGTACAGCATCTGCCTACCACACTTGCAGTTACCCCTCCTAGCTGACATGTACAACTTTAACAAAGTATCATAAGATAAAAAGGAAGGCTCTCCAATAGTGCACTTGTATAGGTAAACGATTGAAGCAAAGGTACTGATGACCAAACAGTGAACAATCTTGGATGTATGACCTGCGTTTGGGCTGGCAACATGATAGTCTGAGGTTCCAGACTTGCATGCCCATCTATATACCCTGACACACATGAGCTCAGGTCATGTGTCAGACATATGATCTAGGGAGTAGAAGCTCTTGTACCCCAGCCGAAAGTCAGCAGTGATAACCCATATGTCAAGAATACTGCAACAGTGATTTCTGTCAGGACATTTAAGTGAACTCTGGATTTGCATTAGCAGTTCATGTACTATCTTTGCCATTCCAAGTCCTTTACAAAAGCCTATCGGCTATGTATCTCTTAAGTTCCGACTAAGAAATGACAGTAGTTTCAATTAGATGATTTCCAGTAAGTTGTCGCCTTTTTTCTATACCCACCATGAAATACTGTATCCAGGCTGTGTAAAAGCTTTTCTGTCTGTATGCCTTGTTTTCTTTGATGGCATACTGGAAATAGGTGGATTCTAGAAGATTTCTCGAGACAGTTATGTGGCCATCTTTCTTGATTGGTTCTCCAGCTACCTCTCTAGTAGGCAGCAGTCTGTTAGGTGGCAATCTTCCTGCTCTCCCTACATCTCAGTCACAACTGGAGTTCGACAAGGCTCCATTTTGGGCCCTCTACTGTTTAACATCTTCACAAATGAACGGTTTACATCTTGCACAAAATCTTCTCTCATCCAGTATGCAGACAACTCAACAGTCATCTCCATCTCCAGCAATATCTCTGAACTCCAGACCCTTTCCCAACAGTCCTTCCTAGCCACTGAAAAGTGGTTGTCTAGTAATCTTCTGATTCTTAATCCCAAAAATGCCAAACTGTTGCTTTTCATTCCCCGAACTCTCCCACCATAAATCTACTTTTCACATTTCATCCTCTAACAACACAGTCATTAGACCCAAACCCCAAGCACAACTCCTAGGTGTCATTATTGTTGACGGACTTAAATTCAACCTACATACTCCAATGTATAAAAAAACACACCAAAGACGTGGTATGCTGTATCGTAGCAGAAAATGTTTCTAATGCAAGACTCACCCTGGCACAAGCTTTCCTCCTTCCCACTCTTCTCTATGCAGCCCCAATTCTAACCAATATTCAGTCCACAACGCTGAACAAACTTGAGCAAACCTATCACAAAATTGCTAGATTCATAACAAACTCTCCACATAACTCTCATCACTGCCATGCCCTTAACTCTCTACAGTGGCTAGAATTCCCACAGCTACTGCTACAAACAATTTCAAGTTATACACACTGTGCTCTACAGACCATCTTCCTGTCCAACTCTCTCATAACTTGTCACCACTTATTCCCCTTCAAGGACCCTCCGAACCTCTAACCAGCACCTTTTGACGGTCAAATCAACCTAAGAAAAATGTAGGCAAACTTCTTTATGAATGCTCTATAGCCCTAGCCTGGAACAAACTTCCCTTAAACATGCACTCCATTATATACCCTTCACACTTCAAAAAGGAGCTCAGACTTCATCCACTAAAATAGCAAAACCTCTCTGCCTAAATCAAACCTAACCCCACCAACCTAGTTGTGTTTTTTGCTTTCATACCCTTTGCATTTAGTAAGCTATTTCTGGTTTACTAGCAACCCAATCTATATAACTGAATGCTAGCTGTAATTACATGCTTTTAATGATCTTTTATTACTTGTAGTTAGATAGCTCTGTAAACTTGCAAACTGTATATTGCTTTTGTTTCTCTGTATATTTTTATTTATCTACTGTTTACTTTGTTACTGTAGCTTTTCTCCTTGGGTCTCCACTGAAAACAGGCCTTTGGCCCAGCTGGACCAACCTGGTTGACAAATGTCAATAAATAAATAAATAACAGGAGAAACATGTTGGATTCTTAGTTTGCATCCAGGACTTCTGGCTGTGGCCAATCTCTAAGGGCTTGAATTCATATTCTTCCTCCTCCCAGGTTGGATAAGCGATGGTATTCTACGCATAGGCTACTGCAGCATTGGGAATGATGAATGTAGTACTTGCGTAGCCATAGCCATCCATTGTCCTCTTTGTGTATAATCTACAGGTTTTTCCCCCTTTTATTTATTTATTTATTTATTTTTGTTGTTGCTTGTCAGTTCAGGATAAGTTCTCCCCTTTTTGCTTTGGGGCAAGAAAAAACTGAAGGATGTTCATCGTGCATACAGCTGCAGTCATAACAGATGGGGTTCTCCTGCCGTCAGGCGGGTCCTCAGTCGGCCGAATTCCAAAGTCTAGGTCCGGCGTCGGTTGTCGGCGCTTCTTCCCTGATGTCAGTGCGACAGGGGTATAAAAGAACCAGCCGACGCCATTTTCTTCAGTCTTTCTTGCCGCGCGGTGCCCGAAGCAGAAGCAGTTGCAAGTGCCGGTCGGCCAGCTCCTGAAATTACAAAAATTTTGCGACCGAAGTCTTCTTGAAAGCGAAGTACCCTGTTGGGGAAACTTTTCTTGCCTCAGACCGATGTCAGACAAAGTTAATAATTGTATTTCATGTGGAAGCAAATACTACATAAGGATTTCCATTCCTTCTGTATTCCTTGTTTAGGCCCAGACCACGACGTCTCGGCCTGTCGTTTTTGTGCTACATTCAACAAACGCACCATTAAGCGTCGGGCGGAGTTCGCCCAGCATTATTTTGGCAAAAAATTTAACTATATTATGTCGTCGGATACTCCGACTCCAGTTTTGTCTAAAAAGCACAAAGATAAGGACAGACACACGAGGTCCGCGGCCTCTACCGACACCACGCCAAAGCCGACTACAGGTGGTCCGATTCTCAGCGAGGCGCCTACGCAGCCCCTGACTACCGACGACACTTCATTGGCGGTGTCTTCTGTGCCCGAGGTCGCAGGCTCCTCGGCCCACACCCCGACTACAGATACCGAAGCCACTCTTGGTGGTAAATCTCAAAATGTGGACAGGTCTGCTTCCTCTCAAGGTGTCTTCAGACCTTCCTCTTCTTTTTCCATCAAGGCTTTCACTAAGTCTAAAGCAGCCATGCATTCTAAGATTCTAAGAGACAAGCTACACAGGGCCCATCTCCAGGCCCCATGCCTAAAAAACAGATGCTTAAAATGGCTGAGGATTTAATTACTCTTATCAGGGGTTCTGAACCCCCCCCCCCCCCGGACAAAAGGCCCAGAGTGGAGGAGGAATCCCCCTCCTCTGATCAGGCCTCCATTATATCAGAGCACTCTGATGAACAGGAACATTCTTACTCCCCTTTTGAAGATTCTGATGCAGAGGAGTCCATTCCCTCTGTATCCCCCCCAGAGGATTACTCATTTGGGGAAACCTTGCATACCTTAAGGGAACACTTCCACTTGGAAGGCCAAGAGTACTCAGATTCCAAGAAAAGGCTTAGGGAATTTCTCTTGCTACCTCAGCACAGGCCTCTGGCTATACCTCCTGTCTTGGACATACTAGATGATGTGTACTCGGAGGCCTGCCTTAACCCGGATTCTTTACCTCCAGCCCCAGTCAAGCCTGACGGGTACTACCGGGTTCCTGACTCGCACCAGTTTTTATACAAAAGCCATGCTGCTGACCCAGAAACCATCTCACAGGGCCCCAAGGGAATTAAGGCCTCCACTGCTAAAAATCCATTACCTTCCGAGAGATTCCAGATCCTTAGAAAGGTGGGGAAAAAGGTATATACCTCGGCCACCTTAACCATGAGGGCATTAAACTGCCAGTTCCATATGCTAAAGTACCAACAGTTTCTGTTATCACAATTGAGAAGTAAAATGTCACAACCTGAACAACCAGACTTGAAGGAGCTGCAGGATTTGATGCATAGTGCAAAACAAGTGGGTAAACATACCTTACAATGTGGTTTTGATGCTCTAGAGGCCTCATGTAGAGCTGCTGTTACAGGATCAGTCATACATAGACATGCCTGGCTCAAGGAACAAACCTTACCAGATCATGTCAAAGCTAAATTACTAGATGCTTCTCTACAAAAGGATGTATTATTTGGTGCTAATGCTGAGGAGGTATTAAAGAAAATGGAGGAAAAGGCTAAATCAATGCAAACAGTGAAAGATTTTCTACAGGTACAACCCCCACGTTTCAGTAGAAATTGGCCTTCCAAAAATTGGTCCTTTCCAGCCACGGACAGACTCCAAAGAGGTAGATACAGGTGCCCGAGGGGCAGAGGGCAATCCCAAGGATCGTTTAGAGGCAGACAATGGCAAGCTCCTACACAAAGAGGTGGTGAGGATAGTTCGCAGCCATTCAGAAAGCAAGCCCAATGACTTTCCCCTTTGCATGCCAAGCAAGGCTCAAATGGCAGCACCCTTAGGCGGAAAACTGGCATTATTTTCAAAAAATTGGCATATTGTCACAAAAGACAAATGGATCCTGGACATTATAAACTGAGGCTACAGATTCCATTTTCACACCCTTCCAAAAATGAGAGGCATGCCAAACCTGCCACACAATCAAAGGGCAGAGGCACAAAGACAAATTTCAGACCTCATAGACATGAAAGCTATTCAAGAGGTACCTACTCATGAACAATGTCAAGGTTTTTATTCCAGACTATTCCTGGTACCAAGGAAGGGAAAAGATTGGAGACCTATTTTGGACCTATCCATCCTAAACACAGTTTTACTCGTACCAAAATTCAAGATGCTCACTTTACAGCAGCTTCTTCCCATGCTGGGCAAGGAGTCTTGGCTGGTAACAGTGGACCTCAAGGAGGCATACCTGCATGTTCCAATCAGACAAAATTGCAGAAGGTACCTCAGATTTCTTGCAGGTTCAACCCATTATCAATTCTCTGCATTGCCCTTTGGCTTATCTACTGTGCCCAGAGTATTCACGAAATGCCTGGCATCAGTAATTGCCTACTGCAGACTTCAAGGGATACAAATGTACCCCTATTTGGATGACTGCCTGATCCAAGCGGACAGCAAGCACATACTTTTGAAACATCTGGCTTATGTAATAATGTTGTTGGATTCTCTGGGATACACAGTCAACAAAAAGAAATCAAGGCTAATATCCTCTCGGAAAATAATTTTCCTGGGTGCCAACTTGGACACAAACACCCAGATGGCCTACCTCACGCCAGAGAAGCAGGGGCAACTAACTCAATACTTCAGAACACTAGCAAATTTCACCAGGCTGACTGCAAGGAAAATCCTGCAGGCTCTGGGATTCATGGCATCTTGCATCTTACTTAATCCCATGTGCAAAGCTGCATATGAGGAAACTTCAGTGGTACCTGAAAAACCTATGGTCTCAACACAGCCACCGTTTGGAAACAATAATGCCACTAATTCCATGTCTTCAAAAGGAATTTCTGTGGTGGGCTCAAGCATGCCAAACAAACACAGGTCTCCCATTCAGCAAGCCTCAAGCAAATCAAGTCATCACAACAGACGCGGACTACGCCTGGGGCGACATGACAGATCGGTGCATTCAGGGCAAATGGTCCCAAAAAGAAAAGCACCTTCACATCAATCAAAAGGAAATGCTAGCAGTAATAAATGCTATTATAGCTTTCAAAGACCTTCTGCATCCAGGTCAACTATTGATAAGGACAGACAACACCACAGTAATGTGGTACATAAACAAACAGGAGGAACCCATTCATACCCCTATGCAGGCTGGCCATGTCACTTTGGAACATGGCTCTGGACTTGCAAATCGAACTTCAAGCACAGTACTTGCCAGGCAAGGAAAACATGCTGGCAGACAACCTAAGCAGAAATATGACAGATCCACACGAATGGAAGTTGCATCCTCAAGTTTTTACAGAGATAATTCAAGCATGGGGAAGGCCAGACATAGATCTCTTTGCCTCCCACAAAAATCACCAATTGACAAAATTCTGCTCAAGGATTTTTCATCCAAAGGCCTGGAGAGTGGACGCTCTCTCTTTCAGTTGGCAACAATGACAGTTTATGCCTTCCCACCTCTTCCTCTGCTGCCCAAAGTTCTATTAAAAACCAGAGCAGACAGACCAAAGATGATTCTCATTGCTCCAGACTGGCCAAGACAACACTGGTACCCACTCCTGAGGAGCCTGACGCATTCCCCACCATGAACCCTGCCTCTAATGCCTCTTCTTCTGACTCAGCACAACTTCAAAACTCTTCACAGTCAGCTGAAAACACTCAATCTAGCCGCATGGAAGATTCCTTAACATCACAACAGACCCTACTCTCCAAGGAGGTGCAGGATGTCATTTTGGAGGCCAGAAGGCCGTCTACTAGAAAAGCTTACTCCGCAAAATGGAAACGGTTTTGTGTCTGGAATGAGAAAAAGGGCCAGAATCCTGGAAAACTGAATTTACCTCAAATATTACAGTATCTAGCTGAGCTGCTAAGCAGTGGACTTTCATTCTCCTCCATCAAAATCCATGCCTCAGCCATTTCTGCAGAATACAACACTGATCCACCTTTATTCTCTCACCCCCTCTTAAGACAGTTCCTCAGAGGGGCTAAGAATCTAAAACCCCCAAGGGAACAACCAATACCTGCTTGGGATCTCAATTTCATTCTAGAAAAGCTGACATTGCCTCCTTTTGAGCCAGCTGCCTCAACAGATTTGCAATATTTGTCCTGGAAAACAGCTTTCCTTCTGGCTATTACCTCAGCTCGTAGGGTATCGGAGCTACAAGCTCTCATGGCTGTGCAGCCTTTTATCATCTTCCATCAGGACAGAGTTTCCTTACGAACCAACCCGTCCTTTATGCCAAAAGTGGTATCCAGGGTAGCTTTGAATCAGGCTATACACTTACCTACATTTTATCCCAATCCTCAAAACAAAGGGGAGAGATTACTACATTCCTTGGACATCCACAGACAACTGCGTTATTATTTGGACAGAACAAAGCCTTTCAGAAAATCAGAACAGCTCTTTGTGTCCTATGCTATAGGAGCTCAAGGGAAGCCAATTTCCAAACAGACAATCTCAAAATGGATAGCCCACTGCATACGCTTTTGTTATTCTTTTCATGGCAAAACTGTACCTACAGGCATCGGATCTCACTCCACAAGGGCCACGGCTACCTCTGCAGCTTTTCTCAGAGGAGTTCTTACCAAAGATATTTTGGAAGCAGCCACTTGGAGTTCTGTGCATACCTTCTCCAAGCACTACCACCTTCCATTATACTCCAAATCTAGAGCAGGCTTTGCCACTGCAGTCTTGCAGGGCATTCTGGCTCCTCCTAGTTCCACCTAGTGCCTACCACCCCTTTCTTAGCTTTGGGATTCTACCCATCTGTTATGACTGCAGCTGTATGCACGATGAACGTAGTACAGTTTTGTACCTACCATAAATGTAGATGTTCGAGTGCTAATACAGCTGCATTCCAGGTTTCCCTCCCTCCTTCCCCTCTTGGGACAGGCCTATTGGCTAACACCTCCTCATACAACCTGATTGGGGTATTCATTCATGATGTATTTGCTTGCACTTCTGTATTTTGATTATATGGCATTGCTTTATTACACAAATTTATGTATTGCCTTCCTTCTGGGGGCACCTGACATCTGGGGCAAGAAAAACTGAAGAAAATGGCGTCGGCTGGTTCTTTTATACCCCTGTCGCACTGACGTCAGGGAAGAAGCGACGACAACCGACGCCGGACCTAGACTTTGGAATTCGGCCGACCGAGGACCCGCCTGACGGCAGGAGAACCTCATCTGTTATGACTGCAGCTGTATTAGCACTCGAACATCTACATTTATGGTAGGTACAAAACTGTACTTTTTAGCCATTCTTGGCTACTTGTATAGCTCCCTCCAAAAGGGTTTCACCTATCGGCAGCCAGAATGACTGTGAGGATGGGGATTAGAACTTTGAGAAGCTGGCCAGTTGCTGTATCCTTGGCAAGGTACATCCCATAGGCTATTACAGCAGTGAAGAATTTAAACATCTACTGTTTTGGGCAAGTTTGAGAGACAAGAAGAAACAAGTGCATCCAGGAAAGGGATGGAAAGGTTGTACGAGAGAGAGCCTATTTCACTTGTGTGATTGTTGAAGGTAGGAGGGATAGTAGCACTGAATCAAGAAAGGTGACAGTTGACATTACACCCTTACCTCCATGTAGAATAAGGGAAAAGGGTGGATGAGGATGAGATGCCTCTTGCATATGTCAGAAGTAGTTCCCCTATGTCATTTTGGGTCAGCTCCATTGTGATTACTGCACTGATGTACGTAAAATAATGGTCAGAACAATTGGTCGGTAACTATTTTGAGTGTGGTATGCCCTACCTTTGTGAATTTGTACCACAGCAGCCAGTCACCATAAGGGACTGACAGTGGCGGCTGGTGACTTCAAATCAAAGGAGGGCTGCAGAAAACAGCTGAATGGGTGGGGTCAATGGGAAGGGGTGTGGCCAACTAGAAAGCGGAGGAGCTATGCTCAAAACCACAACAACTAACTAAATACACTGCCCTGGGTGCCAAACCATCATTATGAGAGTCCAATCAAGACAAAATGAAGTGTAGAAGAATAAAAATATTTCAATGCATTGGCTGCATGACAGCTTACTTAATATCTAGATGGAAATAAAAAGGTTGTGAGGCATGAAAAAATTAATTAGTTTTTAAATACATTAATGAAATGCCAGTCAAAATCAAGTAGCACTCAACTCAAACAACTTCTTGCACTGCAGTTCTAATTATAATTTATATTCAGCTTTATTAAAGTACCAAGTAACATGTGGAAAGTAGAAATGTCTGATGCCCCCACTTGTAAAAATGTTTCTTATCCAAAAAAAGACCTGCTGCCTGACAACTATCTACTTGTTTCATGGGGAAAACATGATCAAAGTAAAAAATGAAAAGCAAACAAGAAATAAGCTCTAGATACATTGCTTAAAAGGATTACTGTACAGGCTATGGACCATGCGATTGGCATTCTGTTTAGTTTACGGGTAAAGCCTGCAGAGATGACTGGAAGTCTCCAAGTGTAATGAGCTTCTTAAAATAATGTAATCTGTCCTTTATTACTAATACTGTCATATGCATTTCAATAATCAAGGCTTATACATTATCTAGTTAAGTATTCTCTACATGGCAACAACAGAAAGGCTTTCAATGTTGGCAATTCTTTAACAGTATGCTTATTAAAGCTTACTTGCATCTTACGATCTCAGCCAAGCTTACCTGATGGTCATTAAAGTATTGCTACTTAAACACAGAGCAACAGGCACTTTGAGTAATAAGCATAAATCAACAGTACAAAAAATATGACAGAAACCAGACCATTCTGCAAAAATCAAGGACAGATGAAAAGTCACTCTAGTACTTTTGTCTACCTTGGGTGGGGGGGATACTCTGCACATTTACACTGCATAACTACTCCTTGCCTTGCTTCGACACATCCAGAGTCACTGCATGGGGGAGTGGGGTGCAAGAAGTATGTCACAATTTGAAATGTCTCTGGCTGACTGTGATGGCCCTGACACATTTGTCATACCTCTCAACCTCAGAGCAAGAAATCTGGACAAAGCCATACAAGGAAGTGGGACAAAGGCCCAAAAATAAGGACAATTTTTAAATATTGCTCTTATAAACTTAGAAAGATAATAGAATATGTCTTGCATTAGTATGAATTTTCTGAATGGCATGAAATCTGAAACTCAAATGTCTGTCATTATTTTCTAACTTCAGTCTTTAATAATTTGTCACTAATTTGCCAAAAAAACACAATTTTGCCAAAACCCCCCCACAATTTTATGAAAAATGGACCAAAAATGTGATGTAAAAATATAAAATAGCCACACAATACAGCTGGGAACCTGTCAAAGAAGGGACACTTTAATATTAATACTGCTAACTTGAGCAGCTGACAAAATAAAAGAATCTACATGCATTTCTGAAATAAAAGTAATCTATAACTCCGATTATTACAGTTATTTCTTGATTGTAAACCCTCCATGTTTTCTTCCAAAATTGCTATTTTGCGGAGGGATTATTAGGGGGAAGAGCAATATTTTGAGCCAAAATCAGGGACAGTTATGAGGTTTGGCTATGCCTAATTCTATAAAGCAATTTATTTGCATGTACCTCTCAACCTGTTAATGCAATAAATCTGGACAAGGCGAAATATATTGGGGGAACATATAAACAGTACTAAAAATTGCTCTTGTATAAACTGAGACAGTTGATAGAAAAGGTCTTACTTTAGCATGCATTTTTCTGAAGGTTATGAAGTCTGAAACTCAGTGTGTCATTATTTAGTGACTTAATTCCTAAATGATTTGCCAGAAAACCACAAATTATATGAGTAACAAACCAAAATTAAGAAGCAAAAATCTATTCATTTTTTGAAAATCTGGACAGTTGGGAGGTATAGTTCAGCTGGGGCTGTCTTTAAGTTTGCCGCCTTCCCACTCACAAAATTATGGTCGAATGGAGCCTCCCCCTGCAGCCATTCCAATGATCCATTACTTGGCTATTTCACTCCATTTACCGTAAACACTAATGTGCATACTGCTTTACTTCTATGATGATTTGGACTTCATTTGAAAGTTTTATTTTGCATTTTACAGCACAAACACTAAGACATCTGCTAAACAAACTTAGCATTAAAATTTCTCTGCCCTTGAAACTCACATTCATTGAAACAGCATTGAAACTCACATTCAAAGAAAAATGCATTTTACCAGTGGCAGAACTGCCCAATTCAGAACATCTTTCCAGTAAACAATGAAACAAAATGCATGCACCCATAATGACAAAACTACCCAGTTCAGAACATTTCCATCATAAAAGTCTACTCAAATTTCTACAGTCCACCATTATCAGTAAATATGCACAATTCTTCAGTCCATTATCAGTAAATATGCACAATTTTACAGTCCACCATTATCAGTAAATATGCACAATCTCTGAAGAAGTAAAAAAGTCATCTAAATAATTCCACATTGAATAAATCTGTAACTAATGAAGAAGTTGCTGCTAGCAAACACCTTTATATTTCATGGTTTCATCGAAAAATAGTGTCTGATGCCCCTGAAGAATAAATTGCCTATATTCCATTAAAATGATAAGCTAGTAATATTGCAATAGGAAATGGATAGCAAACCGGTAACAGGCTCATAGTTAGTATCTTAACTTTTTCAGTACGGAAGCATTCACCTCTTGTGGGAGTAGAACCAACAACCTTCTGCATCAAAAGCAAGTACATAACCTGTTGTGCTATTAACAATGCAAGCTGACTTAGCATAAGCAGCACTAAACGTCTCTTCCCCTGCAGCACTCTGCTCCTTGTAAAATCTACTCAATACTCAACTGCATCTCAACTTCGCAACACAAGAAATCTGGAAAAAGCCAAATTTATTGGGGTCAAAAGCCCAAAAACCAGGGACACATTAAACATTCCTTGTATAATCTTGGAAAGTTGCTAGAATAAAATGCTGTGTTACCACCATAAATTTTACTGCCAAGGTCCCTGTGCAAAAGAGTCAGAGCAACATACCACTATGCCAAATCAGCTGCTTTGTGAAAGAAAAATGCTGTGTTACCACCATACATTTTACTACCAATGTCCCTGTGCAAAACAGTCAGAGCAACATACCACTATGCCAAATCACCTGCTTTGTGAAAGAAAAATGCTGTGTTACCACCATACATTTTACTGCCAAGGTCCCTGTGCAAAACAGTCAGAGCAACATACCACTAAGCCAAATCAGCTACTTTGTGAAAGAGCGGAAGACTGAAACTTAAATGGCTATCATTTAATGAATTCAGTTCTCACCATAGCTGTCAACCTCTTAGCACAAAACACCTGGACAAACCCAGTAATGAGGAAATACAGCCCTCAAACATATTCAGTGAATTCAGTTCTTGCCATAGCTGTCAACCTTAGCACAAATAACCTGGACAAAGCCAATAATGGGGTAATACAGTCCCAAAAATAAGGACAAATTTCAAATATTCATCTTATAAACTTTGAAAATTGCTAGAATAAAAGGTTGTGTTACTATGTATTTTCTGAAGAATAGGAAGTCTGAAATTCAAATGCCTGTCAATTTTGCTTCTGATGGAACAAAAACAATTTTCAGCAGAGGCCCAGGGAGAAATACTGCAGACACATGTCTTAGTAAAATGGCAGGACACCAGAGCAAATCCACACAAACACAGGGAATGAGATACAGACTCCACCCCAGCCAAGAATCAAACCAGAAAACCTATAGCTGTGAGGCAAGAATGCTACCACTGCACCATCAAGTATGTAAGGACTTAAACATTCAGAAACCTGAAGTCTGAAATTCAAATGCCTTTCAATTTTATTTAACATTTGTTAATCAGGACAGTCTGACTTGGAACAAAAAAACAATTTTCAGCAGAGGCCCAAGAAGAAATAATGCAGACATGTCTTTGTAACATGGGAGGACACAAAAGCAAACCCACACAAACACAGGGAGAAGATGCAAACCCCACACAGAAGGCACCCCAGCCAAGAATCAAATCTGAGAACCTGCAGCTGTGAGGCAACAATGCTACCACTGCACCATCAAATATCAAGCATTGCAACATTTAGAAACCACAGATATTATGAGGAACAGATTAGATCAAATATGAGGCAAAAATCTGCAATTTTTTTACAAATGGTGGTGGGTAGGGAATTTCAGGTCCTTAACACCTGCATACAAGGTACAGGGTTCAAGCCTGAGGTATTCCCTACCACACCACCATGAGTTTGTTCTAGCCACGTAACAATTGGGACATTTACACACACACACACACACACACACACACACACACACACACACACACACACACACACACACACACACACACCCCTTTGTTCCTCTTACCTTCGATAGTGCGATGTAGATCCCTTCCACACACCCATAGTGTGATGTAGATCCCTTCCACACACCCATAGTGTGATGTAGATCCCTTCCCCCGATCCATATAGCTGGGGCCATTACATACATCCCATAGCTGGCGCGTTCGAGCACATCCCCGCGAGATCCCTGACAAGACTCCTTACCATTACATTCCCACGAGATCTCCTGCCTGCCGACGTTGCAGTCCGGGTCCGACCTGTTCACAGCGACAGTCTATGCAGTTAAAACTGCATAGACTTCTGGGAGCTCTGTTCCTACATGTTTCCCAGTCCGGATTGCTGCTGAGACAGTCTGCGCATGCTCAAGACTGTCTCAGCAGCAGTCCGTACTAGTGTGCATGCGTGAAAGTCCGTGATTTTTTAAATTTTTTTAATCTTTTCTTTTTCTTTTATTTTCTTTATTTTACAGCTGGGGGGGGGCTGCAGTCCGGCAGTCCAATAGCACGGGCCGCCCCTGGGGACTGAACAGGATGTCATTTTGTTTAGCTTGATAGATATGGATTTGGTTAGCTTTTCCTTGATCCTGTGTAGGAAACCATAAGATATACCATGTGGTCCCGTGAAACTTGACTTTAATTTTACTTGTGGCAGGAGTTACCAGGTATGTACTTAGAAGGGTGCTGTCTCCCTCATCTTTGTAGGACTGTGTTTGCCTACTATGAAATTTTCAGATATTTTCACCAAGCAATTTTCACTATGTTAATGTGTTAACATTCAAAATTTTTATTGCTCATTTCTCACATATTAAGAATGTTTTGCTGCTGTTTTCAGCTTTTGAAACCAGACTTCATTGTTAGAACCAGAAGATTTGACTTGTTCGTGACTGCTAATTTTTGAAAGATTAGTAATAGACATTTTTTGTTTAATAACTTCTTAGTTTTGTGATTTAGCCAAGGGGTTTCTCATCCATTATAATAATACAGGTGACTGCTAATTTTTGAAAGATTAGTAATAGACATTTTCTGTTTCCATTGTAAAAATGCAGGTGTCCTATTGACCTCTTTCTTGCTTTGTTCTGTTCCTTCTTCCTGACCTGTCACCTTCTTAATTGACTCCACCTTGATCACCCTCTACAACCTGCCATAGCTTTGCGTCTCCATTTTCCCCTTGTCCCTTGAATACCACCCTCCCTACAGATATCTGCTCCTCCTCTTGTATATTATTGCCATTACTTTGCTTCACATCCCACATATGTGCCTTCTTGTTCCAAACAATGCTGTCTCCTTTAGTTGTCTTTAGAAACTTCAGTCTGTTGCAGAAACCTAAAGTCTTCTGAGTCCATTAATTTCCTTGGCTGTACTGCAGCACCGCAGCTCCTGCTGATCTCCATTTTCTCTGCTTTCCCTGACATATTCTAGCATTGCTTTCTTTGTTAAACTGCTTCAGTTTTCTCTTCTAGGGTAGTTCTGAGTTCCTTTCCCCTTCTGTTAGTGATTTGACCTTTTGGTTTCTTCCCCATTTCTTAGCAGTCTACCCTATGTAAACCATTAATGAAAGTGCAAGAATGGAGGATGGTGCATCTGTTTGAGTAGTAATTAGCATTCCCACTTTTAGTAAACAGGATTAGAACTCATGAGAGAGATTGACCATCTTGGGCTGAGTTTAAGGAATTCATAGGAGAGCAGATTGTAATTATGTATTGATTAGTTAATGTACAGGATTTAAGCTGCCTCTGGAACTTTAAAGCCCAAGTATGAAAACAAAACTTAACTAAAACTGTGCAACTTCACAGTGCTCTGTAGCCTGTCAGATTGACAAAAGATTTAGGTGTTCCTTGTCTTTTGGAGGAGAAAAAATACCTTCCTTTGCCACAGATTTATCTAGTGATTATTTCTTACTGTTATGCTACATCACTGAGTATTTGTGCTGCCTGTAGAGTCTCATTTTCATTTTCCATTGTGCAATTTGCTGATTCCAGGGTGACCACTGCTGTTAAAAGTAGCTAACATTTTATGGAAGCAACATCGATCAGTCGTTTTTTTGTGGGGGTCTGGGGTTTTTTTTTACATAGATGCTTAAAGATAGGAGCCCTTGCATGTGGCTGAACATACTTTTCTTGTAGTCAAAGCAGTTCTGTATTCCCTTTGGTTGATATTAAAGTAGACTCTCTTAAATGTGTGCCTGTGGTTTATTCAGCTGTTTGCTCCACTCAAGTAGATGCTCCTTCTGCCCTCTGCAGAGCTACAGCAGTGGCAGTTGCATATACTCTGCCTATTTAAACTTAGAAACATAATGAAACCAGAGTAAATGTAACACACTTAAATGGGTGGCTTTTTCCCTAATTATCATAATCATACCTTTATATTGCAATGTTTCCATTGTTTAGACTGGATTTTACGAGACTACTGTACTCTCTACTGATATTGCAGGTCTTTGGTTGCCATTCTAGGATTGGCTGTTAGTGTGCATGATGGTTCATTCATCCTCAACCCCTTGTTCCCATTTTTCCACATGGAGTCAGGGTGTCACTTCAACAGTGACAGTCATCTTGAGCCAAGGTTTACACCACTGGGTAGCTAGCCCTGCTGCAGTAATTCATCTGTACCACTTACTCACACGCGCACCTATGGCCAATTTAGTGTGTCCAGTCCACCTACTGCATGTCTTTGAAGTGTGGGAGGAAACCGCAGCACCCAGAGGAAACCCATGCTACTGCAGGGAGTACATGCAGACTCCCCAGCCAAGAACTGAACAGCAGAACCTCTTGCTGTGAGGTGACAACACTGACGCAACCCCTGCTCATGCAGCTGGAGGTACATATTGGGTACATTTCTTAGGTAGCACATTTAGTTTACTGTGACTGTCAGTGCGTCAGTTTTAAATTTTGTGTTTTTTTTCAGAGGTTTTCTATGATTATGATGTTTACTTAATAGCAACAGTAGTTTCTAGGAGTTGTGAAATGTTTGCAGTTTGTTTTTATTGCACAGCTTTCTTAAATTCTGCCAGATTAATATTGTAACCTCACTATAATAAAGCACAGAGTGCAGTTTAAACTATGGTGTTTCAGATGCATGATTTAATCAAAGTAAATTGTCTTTTTATCTTATTTTTTAAATAAGACAAACAAGATGTGAATTCAGCAGAATCTGCAGAAGATTCAACTGAGGAAGGAGAAGTGGAAGATAAAGACAGTGAAGAAGAACATGAAAAGAAGAATGATAATTTGGTATGAAATGACCTTCACTACAAGACCACAGAATGTTAAATGCCGGTTGTGTGAATGGTGCATTATTTGTAATCTTCTAAAGGTGTCATTACACGCATGCACACACACACACACACACACACACACACACACACACACACACACACACACACACACCACAACTTTCTTCACACCATTTTACTTGCAAAGTCATTTTTTTTACTTTTTGCTGCACATCAAAATTTTGTGGCCAGTATAAGCCATGATAGGTTTAAGAATTTACTTTTTATTAGTTATCAATTAGCACTTGCTTTCTTAGTGACTAATGTGTAGGTGTACTAAGCATACTTAGATAAGTAATAACATTAGAATCCAAAAATCATATATTTTCCATGGTCCAGAGCAGTGGTGAGTAATAATTGCTGTCTGAAGGATGATGTTGTATAACAAGTGATTCATATATGTTGCTTTTTATTGCTGTTAGAGTTTTGTCTGCTAATTATTTTCTTTAAGAATATAGGTTTTATTCATTATCAACTTATGTTGATGAAAACTGTGCAATTGTCATGGGTGGTGCACTCTTCACTTTCACAAGTGGCTGTATATTTTTGATCCTGTCGACCTACCTTGTGTTATGTCTACCAAGTAGGGTTGCAGCCGTAAACAGATGATTACATGTTGATTTTTACCTCATTAAAACTCTCATTTAAAACAAACGTCGTCTATAAAGACCATTTATACTAATTTATAGCTAGTCAGCTTATCCTAGCTGCATAAGTCTGGTTAATTTGTACAGTTTCTTAATTTATAATGATACTACAGAATTCGATCCTTACGTATTCGCAAGCAAAAAATAAATAAATGATTATATAAACAAACACCTTGTGTTTTATGCTTTTTATCATTTAAACTTTTTCATCAATAATAATTTCAGGTTATCAACTCTCCTCCATGTAACGCACTAGATTTTTGGTTATTCCAAGTTTCCAGTTTCCTTATTGTCTTCTATTTATTCCGTCAATCTAAACTCTTTACAGTTTGTCACCAACAGCATGCTCTCCTGAATCTTTTTGCAGTCTTATTCCTAACCCTTCTTTTGTGGTTTTTGAACCTCGAGCCGTATACTTTAGCTTAGGTAAGCCACCTATTCATAACTTTTTTTTGCCTTTACAAAGCCAATTCTTATTTTACTCTTAATCTTTCCACTAAGTGTTAAACCTCTGTGATGGTCAGATTTTACATCTTTTCCCACTTGTTAGTTGTTGTCATTATTTTGCCATTAATAATAATGTCCATACTAATTCCCAAGGGTCCCAGTATTTAATCTCTGGTCACACTTTCCTTGGGACCAAGTTATCCCCTTCACATCCAATAGGCTGAATATCATTCCTTTATCTCTTCAGTGTTTTTTTCTGAAATATTGTACTAACCCCCCACACTCACTCCTTATCGGCTGTTTGATCAGTTTGGGTTTTCCCCATTTTGCTTTGAAGGTGTCACAGTATATTATAATAGGGAACTTGACACCTAACTAGATCTGGCAGTTGTGTAGATCTTGGATCTGGCAGTCGTGTAGATCTTGCATATCCTTTATCTGTGTCCCTCAACCTTCCTTTCTTCCTTCAGCAGAGCTGCTGTCTTTTCTCCTAACAAAAAAAACCTTGTCCAACTCTTTATCTTCCTCTCACGTGTCATTTAAGAGTGTCAAGAATGATTGCCCTAAGTATTGTATATGATGATACAGATGCCAGTGCAAAACATAAACCCTTTGAGTTAGGTCTAGACCAAGAACTTCCACTGTTCTAAGCTTCTTTACACTTCCTCCATTAACTTGTCATAAGAGGCCTGCTGTGTGAATCTTTATGGGTCCCCCTTAACCATACACCTAGGTATGTAACCCCATTGTCACACTAGATCAAGTGGCTATAAAGTATAAGCCTTTGTCTGAATGTGATATTGATCCCTATCTCTCTCGCTTTCTCATCATTGATATTATAACCAGAAAACTCACTTTGTTTCCTTAGCAAAGTCATACGCTCATTGTATATCTTCTTTCAGATTTGTTAGCATCAAATTTATGTTTGCATGCAGTGCAATTTTTAGACATAGTTTCCACCATTTTTACCCTTATATTTTTATTTGGCATATCAAGCTTGATAGGGGCTTCAAGTGTAGGGCAAATAGCCTTGGTGAAACTCAGCGCTCCTGCTTTGTTCCTTTAGAGAGTTTAAAAATGTGCAACTAATAAACTCTCACTGGTCATCTTTTTTAGTGTTAGGCAGGATTTTGGAAGCATGGTAGCAATAATTATAAAAACTTCATAGTCATGGTTTAATATTGTAATAGGGCAGCATCAACTCATTTCTTTCGAGTACCTACCTTCTTTGGGGATTACCGTCACTACTCCCAACTTTCAAGAAACTGGAGGAGTCTCTCCATCACTTTATTAAGCAATTCTACACAAACTTTAACGACTTTTCCCCTCTTCTAATGTTTGTGTGGTGATCCCATCACTACCTGGGGATTTACCCCCCCTCCTTTTAATACCTTTTCTGATTTCCTGATGTTCTTCGTATTTCACTGTTGCAGTCATTACATTTGGGTTATCTGCTTGCAGGTAGCCCTCAGTCGGCCTGATTATCAAAGTCCTGGGTACTGCGTCATTGCAGTCTCATCTTCCATGATGTCCGGTAGTCAGGGGTATAAAGCATGCAGTCGATGCCATTACGTCAGTCTTCCTTGCCGTGTGGTGCCCGAAGCAGAAGCAGTTCGCAAGTGCCGGTCGGCTCTCGAAATTTTTGTTTTCGAGTTTCAGATTCAAAGTCTTCAACAAAGCTAAGTACCCCATTGGGGATCCTTTTTCTTGCTCTAAACCCATGTCAGTAAAAGTTAACAATTGTATTACTTGTGGAAAGCAAATACCTCATAAAGATTTTAATTCGTACTGCATTCCTTGCTTAGGCCCAGACCACAACATCCCTTGCTGTCGGTTTTGTGCCTTATTCAAACCTCAAACTATTCGTTGTCTGTTCATTTTCGCATCTAACTATTTTTGTACACTGTTCAGTTATCCAGAAATGGCTTTGGTAAGCCACCTGACTACTAACATTCCAAAAAAATGCAAAGATAAAGACAGAGATAGACCGCATAGGTCCAGAGCTGCCGATGACACTTCTGTTAAGCTAGTCGCCAGTTTGCCGGTACTCAGTGAGGTGCTTTCGCAGCCCCTGATACCCATCACTTCAGATTCGCAGGCCTCTACTGAGACCCATTCGGAGTCTGGTATGACGGGAGATGCTTCTTCGATTATGGAACCTGCGGATGTCTCTACCTTGGATGGGTCCGGAACCGCTGTGCAGACACGGTTTCTCAGGGTGTATTCAGGCCTACTGACTTGGCATATTAAACCAACGCCATCATCTTCTTCAAGGCCTAAAACTCGATCTACGCCTAGAAAACCGCCTAGACCGCATGGTGAGGCCCCTGTGCCTAAAAAACAAATGATAAGAATGGCTGAAGACCTTATTACTCTAATCAGGGGAAGCCACCCTTCTCCCCTCTAAGAGACCTAGAACCGATTTTCCTTCTGACTCTTCTGATCAGGATTCTAAAATTTCTGTTTTTTCTGATGACCAGGATTTGCCCTTATCTACCTATGAGGATTCTGATGCAGAGGACTCAATTTCCTCTGCTTCCCCTCCAGAGGATTTCTCTTTTGGTGAAACTTTGCATTCTCTTAGGTAGCATTTTCACTGGGACAGCCAGGATTGCTGACTCCAAAAAGAGGCTTAGGGAATTCTTACTCCTACCTCAACACAGGCCTTTAGCTATCCTTCCTGTACTGAACATTGTAGATGATGCCTTCTTGGAATCTAGCCTGGCCCCTGACACTTTACCTCCGGCTCCCAGAAAACTTGACGGGTGTTAGAGTACCCGACTCTCACAAGTTCCACTTTAAGAATCCTACTGCGGATCCTGAGACCATTTCACAGGGACCCAAAGGCATTAAGGCTGTTACTGCCAAAAACCCTATCCCCTCTGATAGAGATTCCAGGGCCCTGGACAGATGGGGTAAGAAGTTATACACTTCTGCTACTTTGGCCATCAGGGCCTTAAACTGCCAGTTTCATCTGTTAAGGTATCAGCAGCATATTATTGGGTTGCTTAAACAGAAAATGATGTTGATTCCTGACTGTGCTGAAAATAAAGAATTACAGGATTTAATGCATTCTGCTGGACAAGTTGATAAACATACTTTGCAATGTGATTCTGAGTCATTAGAGGCATCTTGCAGGGCTGCTGTCACTGGGTCTGTACTTAGAAAGCATGCTTGGCTTAAGGAGCAAACTTTGCCAGATCATGTTAAAGCTAAATTACTGGATGTTCCCTTAAACCAAGACTGCCTGTTTGGCAACAAAGCAGAAGACGTACTTAAAAAGATGGAGGAAAAAGCTAATCTATGCAAACTGTTAAAGATTTCCTGCAATTACAGCCTCCCAGATTTAGTAGGCATTGACCTTCTAAGAATTGGCCCTTTCCTGTTTCTTCCAGGCCTTCTCAGTCCAAACTCAGGGCCAGCAGACCACCCAGGCTTCAATCTCAAGGCACTCACAGGCCTAAGCAGTGGGGAGGGGGGCTCTCACTTCCAAAGCTGGAAGTAGTAAGACACCCCCCTATGGTAAACTGTCATAATGACTTAACTTTAAACCTTCCAAGCCCTGCTCAACTGACTGTTCCTTTAGGGGAAAGATCGCCCTGCATGCAAAAAACTGGGACCTCATTACCCTAGACAAATGGGTTTTAAATGTAGTTTCCCAAGGATACAGATTCCACTTTCACTCCTTACCAACCCCTAATGGTTGGCCAGACCTACCCCCAAATCAGTGGGCAGAGGCTCAAAAGCAGGTTCTCGCTCTACTAAGTATCAGGGCTATTCAACCTGTCCCAGAAGAGGTAAGGGGCAAAGTTTTTACTCAAGACTTTTCCTGGTACCCAGAAAAGACATCCTATTCTGGACCTGTCTATCCTAAACACCTTTTTGGTAATCCCAAAATTCAGAATGCTAACTCTTCATCAGCTGCTTCCCATGCTAGGCAAAAATGCCTGGTTGGCAACACTGGATTTAAAGGAAGCCTACCTGCACATTCCAATAAGGGAATCTTGCAGAAAATACGTATGCTTCAGAGCAGGCTACATGCACCATCAGATGTCCTTCAAGGATGCATCTGCAGTCCTAACAAATGGGTTGTCCTGTCGTCAGGCAGCCCTTCGGTCGGCCGGATTCCAAAGTCTGGGTCTGGCCTCGGCTGGTGTCGCACTTCACCCGACGTCATCTCTGCTGGTCTTCGGGTATAAGGGCATCAGCCGACGCCATTTTCCCCAGTCTTTCTTGCCGCGTGGCGCCCGAAGCAGAAGCTGTTCGCAAGTGCCGGTCGGTCAGATCCAGAGATTACTACTACCGAATACAACTTCAAGACTTCTAAAGCTAAGTACGCCGTTGGGGACTCTTTCTTGCCTCAGCCGATGTCAGAAAAAGTAAATAACTGTTTAACTTGTGGGAAACAAATACCTCATAAAGATTTCCACTCTTACTGTTTGCCTTGTTTAGGCCCAGACCACGACGTAGCAGCTTGTTTAGCCTGTGCTTCCTTTAACCGACGAACGCTTAGGTGTCGGTTGGAGTTTGCTGAACAGTTTTTCGGCTCAGATTTTGCGTACATTATGCCGTCGGATCCTCCGACTACCCAAATGGTTAAAAAACGCAAAGAAAAGGACCGACACTCGCGGTCCGCGGTTTCGGCCAAAACCACGGTAAAGCAAACCTCGAGTGTCTCGGTTTCGACCGAAACCGAGCAAACGGTTCAATCTACAGCCGAATCCATGAATACTACCGAGGCCCCTTCTACCCTTGCTGAATCGGCCTCTGAAATTTTGCCTACAATTGTGGTTTCTCCAGAGTTATCGGACACCATCCCTTTGGATGTCTCTACCCCAGCACGTGGTGCTGCTAGGCCTCCTGCAACCATGTCTATAAAGGCCTTTGCCAGGGCTAAAGCAGCCAAAACTGCTAAATCAGTGCCTGTTAAGCCCTCCTCTCACAGGCCCAGCTCCAGTTCACAAATGCTTACCTTGGCAGAGGATCTCATCTCTCTAATAAGAGGATCCCAATCTCACCCAGACAGGGCCTCACAACCTCCAGATAAGAGACCCAGAGTAGAGCCCCCTGAGCCAGGCTCCTCAGATGACTCTTCTGATGACTCAGACATTACAGACCATCCAGAGGCTCCTCTTTCTACTTATGAAGATTCTGATGCTGAAGAATCTATTCCTTCTGCCTCTCCACCAGAGGAATTTTCCTTTGGGGAAACCTTACATGCCATGCAGAGCAATTCCAATGGCAGGGACAAGATTTCTCAGATTCAAGGAAAAGGCTTAGGACCTTTTTACACTTACCACAGCATAGGCCCTTAGCTATACCTCCAGTTCTTCCTGTTGTGGATGATGCCTTTAATGATGTTTGCACAGCTCCTGATACTTTACCTCCAGCCCCTGCTAAGCCCGACAGGTTCTACAGGGTACCGGACACTCATCACCACTTATACAAGGCTCCTTTTGCAGATCCGAGACTATCTCCCAGGGGCCTAAGGCAGTAGCTTCGACCTCAGCTAAAAACCCTCTCCCTTCTGATAGGGAATCCGGGTCCTTAGAGAGATGGGGTAAAAAAGTATACACCTCCGCTACTCTCTCAGCTAGAGCTTTGAACTGTCAGTTTCATATGATCCAATACCAAGAGTTTATGCTTGATCAGTTAACTAAGAAACTGTCCTCTGATGATTCCTTAGATAAGAAATATGTTCTAGAAATGGTGAATAACATTCAGCAGGTTAGTAACCATTTTTTAAAATGTGGCTATGATGCACTGGAGGCTTCATTTAGATCAGCCATGACTGGCACAGTTATAAGAAGACATGCATGGTTGAAAGAGCAGGTCTTGCCGGATCATGTTAAAGCAAAGCTTTTAGATGCTCCTATGGACAAGGTCAGTCTTTTTGGTTCTCCTGCCCAACAAGTAATGAAGAAAATGGAAGAGAAGGCAAAATCTGTACAAACAGTTAAAGATTTCTTACAGGTACAGCCCCCAAGGTTCAGCAGGAACTGGCCTTCCAAAAATTGGTCCTTTCCAAATTCCTCTAAAAATCAGAGAGGCAGGAATAGACGTTCCAGAGGCAGAAACCAACCCAGAGGAGGTGCCTACAGGGGACGCCAATGGCAAGGCAATAACCAACGAGGCACGGATACAACCACTACCACTGCAACAGGACAATCACAGTGACTTGGTTCTAACACCGCCTACCAGGGAACAAATAATAGCACCCTTAGGCGGAAAGTTAGCCTTATTTTCAAAAAACTGGCACTATATCACAAGAGACAACTGGATTTTGCAAACTATAGACCAAGGATACAGGTTTCATTTCCACACCTTACCAGCAAAAGAGGAATGCCAAACCTGCCACCAAATCAAAAGTCAGAAGCCCTAAAACAAATAGCTCAATTAAAAAAGATGAGAGCTGTGGAAAGGGTACCACCTACAGAACAGGGCAAGTGATTTTACTCCAGACTCTTCCTAGTACCAAGAAAAGAAAACAGTTGGAGACCTATTCTCGACCTGTCCGCTTTAAACACATTCATCATTGTTCCAAAATTCAAAATGCTGACCCTACACCAACTTCTTCCCATGCTGGGCAAGGAGTATTGGCTGGTAACTCTAGATCTCAAGGAGGCATACCTGCACGTCCCCATACGACCAATTTGCAGAAGATACCTCAGATTTCTTGCAGGATCAGAGCATTATCAATTCTCAGCATTGCCCTTTGGCTTATCTACTGCGCCCAGAGTATTCACGAAATGCCTGGCATCAGTAATCGCTCATTGCAGGCTTCAGGGAATCCAAATTTATCCATACCTGGACGACTGCCTGATACAAGCGGACAACAAAAGCAAGCTGACACAAGACTTACAAAGAGTCATTTGCTTACTACAAGCTCTGGGATACACAGTCAATTTAAAAAAGTCAAAACTGATACCATCCCAGACAATAACATTCTTGGGTGGAGAATTGGACACCGTAAAACAGATGGCATTCCTTACTTCAGAAAAACAAGAAAAACTTCCTTTGTACTTCTTGACACTAGCAAAGCAGAACAAGCTAACAGCAAGGAAAGTACTGCAGGCCTTGGGTTTCATGGCATCCTGCATAATCTTGGTCCCCCATGCCAGACTGCATATGAGAAAGCTACAGTGGTACCTAAAGAATTTATGGTCTCAACACAAGCACAGCTTAGAAACCGAAATACTACTAATTCCATGCCTGAAACAAGAGTTCCTATGGTGGGCTCAGACATGCCAGGCAAACCCAGGATTGTCCTTCCACAATATTCAAGCAAGTCAAACCATCACAACGGACGCCTCAGACCTCGGTTGGGGGGCACACATGCTGGACAAGCGCATTCAAGGCCTATGGACTCCAGATCAGCTACACCTGCACATAAATCAAAAAGAGATGCTGGTAGTAAAACTGGCAATCCAGAATTTCAGACCATTCCTCAAAGAGGGCCAAGTGATGATAAGGACAGACAACACCACAGTCATGTGGTACATCAACAAACAGGGAGGAACTCATTCATACCCCCTATGCCGAATGACTCTGGACCTGTGGAATATGGCTCTGAGCTACAACATTCATTTACAGGCAATATTCGTACCGGGAAAAGAAAACATCCTAGCAGACATGTTAAGCAGAACTACCTCGGATGCTCACGAATGGATGCTACACCCGGACATCTTCAAGGACATCACAAACAAATGGGTAATGCCACAAATAGACCTATTTGCATCCCCACTCAACCACCAGCTCAAGAAATTCTGCACAAGGACATATCACCCTCTTGCTTGGAAGGTGGACTCTCTATCCTTCAATTGGAAAGGCCTGACAAGCATAGGCATTTCCACCCCTCCCTTTGATGCACAAGGTACTACTGAAAATAAAAGAGGAACGGCCAAAGATAATTCTGATAGCTCCAAATTGGCCAAGACAACATTGGTATCCATTACTGAGGAGCATGTCTCGGGGGGAAACGTATACTCTACCCCTGATTCCCTTGATGTTGACTCAGTGCAACTACAGCATCTTGCATCCAAACCTAAAAACTCTGCAACTCACTGCCTGGAACATTACATAAGAACATCTAACCCAGTTTTATCCCAAAGGGTTAAAGACATTATCCTTGAGGCCCGCAGACCTTCTACTAGAAGGAACTATGCAGGGAAATGGAAAAGGTTTGTCATTTGGAGTACGGAAAGAGGGAAATATGTGTCAAAAGTAGATATTGCCAACATCCTGGAATATTTGGCAGAGCTCCTACATACTGGCCTGTCCTATTCCTCCATCAAGATACATGCATTAGCTATTTCTGCAGAATACAGCCTCGATCCTCCTGTCTTCTCGCATCCTCTACTCAGGCAGTTCCTCAGAGGAATTAAGAATGTAAAACCTCCTAGGAAACCACCATTACCAGCATGGGACTTGAATTTTGTGCTAGAAAAATTGACACTCCCTCCATTCGAACCAGCAGCAACAGCAGATCTACAACACCTATCCTGGAAAACTGCTTTCCTACTGGCAATTACTTCAGCAAGAAGGGTTTCGGAACTACAGGCTTTAATGGCAGTATAACCCTTCCTAATCTTCCATCAAGACAGAGTGTCCATGAGAACTAATCCTACATTTATGCCAAAGGTGGTATCCAGACTGTCTCTAAACCAGGCAATCCACCTACCTACCTTCTTTCCCAATCCACAGAACAAAGGGGAAAAGACTGCTGCATACCTTGGATGTACATAGACAGTTGCGCTACTACCTGGACAGAACCAAGGGCAATAGAAAAACTGACCAGCTACTAGTAGCCTATGCAACAGGAAGGGAAGGAAAAGCAATTTCCAAACAGACAATCTCTAAGTGGATAGGAAATTGCATAAGATTCTGTTACTCCTATCATGGAAAGCAAATTCCACAGAACATAAGGCCTCATTGTACAAGGGCTACAGCCACTACCACAGCCTTCTTACGAGGAGTGGCTACCAAGGACATTATTGAGGCTGCTACTTGGACCTCCGTGCATACATTTGCCAAGCATTATAACTTACCTCTATACTCTAGATCCCGAGCAGGGTTTGCCACTGCTGTGTTGCAAGGGATCCTAAGTACACCATAATTCTTATTCCTCCTCCCCTAGTTTGGCTATGGTATTCTACCCATTTGTTAGGACTGCAGATGCATCCTTGAAGGACATAGTACAGTTTTGTACCTACCATAAATGTAGATGTCCGAACAGGATAGCATCTGCAGTCAGGATTACCCACCCTCCTTCCCCTCTGTGGTACTCCTAGGGTATTGCCCACCTATTAGCTAGCTGGGGGGGCATCTCTTATGGTGCATTTGTTTGTATATATGTACATACATGCATATTTTTTGTGTTTGCCTTCTACTTTTTGGGAAACATTGGCATTTTCCCAAAAATTTAGCTATCCAAGAGGGCTACTGGCATCTGAGGCAAGAAACACTGAGGAAAATGGCGTCGGCTGATGCCTTTATACCCGAAGACCAGCAGAGATGACATTGGGTGAAGTGCGACACCAGCCGAGGCCAGACCCAGACTTTGGAATCCGGCCGACCGAAGGGCTGCCTGACGACAGGACAACCCATTTGTTAGGACTGCAGATGCTATCCTGTTCGGACATCTACATTTATGGTAGGTACAAAACTGTACTTTCTCTGCACTGCCCTTTGGCTTATCTGCGGCGCCCAGAGTATTCACAAAATGCCTAGCTCCAGTCATTGCATTCTGCAGGCAAAGAAATATTCAAATATACCCATACCTGGATGATTATTTAATTCAGGCAGAAAGCCAGGACATACTATTAAACCATCTGGCATTTGTAAAGAAATTACTAACTTCACTGGGGTACACCATAAACAAAAAGAAATCACATCTAGTACCCTGCCAACAATTTGTATTTCTGGGAGCAAGCTTGAATACAACATCCCAGATGGCCTACCTCACGCCAGAGAAACAAGTTTGACAGCCTACTTCAAACTACTGGCCACAAAGACACAGCTATCTGCAAGGAAAATACTACAGGCCCTGGGGTTCATGGCCTCTTGCATTCTACTAATTCCATATGCAAGACTGCATATGAGGAAACTACAATGGTATCTAAAAAGCCTATGGTGTCAACATTCTCAGGACTTAGAATCAATGATTCCTATCATTCCTTGTCTAAAGACAGAGTTCCTTTGGTGGGCAGAGGCCTGCCATCACAACAATGGACTGTCATTCACTCTACCCCCTGCCGCCCAAACCCTAACAACAGACTCCTCAGACTCTGCATGGGGGGCTCACTTGGCAGGGCAATGCATTCAGGGCAAATGGAACCCGAGTCAAATGCACCTGCATATCAATCAAAAAGAAATGTTAGCTGTACACAATTCTCTGACAGCCTTCAAGGACCACATTCCTCTAGGACAATTATTGGTAAAGACGGACAACACCACTGTTATGTGTTACATAAGCAAGCAGGGGGGAACCCACTCATACCCCCTCTGCAGACTAAACCATGGCTCTGTGGAGAACAGTCTTGAGCTACCAAGTGCACATACAAGCTCAATTCCTGCCAGGCAAGCTAAATACACTGGCAGATGACCTATGCAGAAATCTCATGGACCCACACGAGTGGAAACTGGAACCAAAGATATTCAACATATTGAGAAACAAATGGGGGAGCCCAGAGATAGACCTCTTTGCCTCCCCTCAGAACTACCAATTGGGCAAATTCTGCACAAAGACTCCCCACAGACAAGCTTGGAAAGTGGATGCCTTGTCCTTCACCTGGAAAAAACTGTCAGTTTATGTCTTTCCCACTCTGCCTCTCCTCTCCAAAGTTCTACAAAAGATCAAACGGGACAAACCAAGGACAATACTCATTGCAGCAGACTGGCCAAGCCAACAGTCGTACCCCCTCTTGCACAGTGTCACTTCTGGAACCATGGCACCTGCCTCAGACCCCTTCCCTGCTGTCCCAGCAGGAGGGCCATATTCTGCACCCCCAGCTTCAAACCCTGAACCTTGCAGCCTGGCTAATTACCTGATCTCTCCATTACCATTCCTCCGTAAGCAAGTGATAGGTGTCCTTCTGGAGGCAAGGAGGCCTAGTACTAGAAAATCCTGTGCTGAAAAGTGGAAAAGATTCTATTCCTGGAGCCAAACTCAGGGGATTGGGACAACAGTGCCCAATTTACTGCATATTCTTCAATTCTTAACTGAGATGCTTTCCAAGGGCCTTTCCTTTTCTGCCATTAAAATTCATGCCTTGGCCATTTCAGCATATTATAATACAGAGCCACCCCTCTTCTCTCATCCACTGCTGAAACAATTCCTCAGAGGAGCCAAAAACTTAATACCACCCAGGAGAGCCCCTACTCCAGCCTGGGACCTTAACTTTGTATTGGAAAAGCTCACTCTACCTCCCTTTCAGCCAGCTGCAACTGCAGAGTTGAAATTCCTTTCTTGGAAAACAGCCTTCCTTCTAGCCATCACTTCAGCAAGAAGGGTGTCTGAATTACAGGCCCTAATGGCAGTGGAGCCTTTCATCATCTTTCATGCGGACAGGGTGTCCCTCAGGACCAATCCTTCCTTCATACCCTAAGTGGTATCCAGTCTGGCCCTTAATCAGGCCATTCATTTGTCAACCTTCTTTTCTAATCCACAGAACAAAGGGGAATGAATACTGCACTCCTTGGACGTACACAGGCAACTTAGATTTTACTTGGACAAGACTAAGCCTCTCAGGAAATCTGAACAGCTGCTGGTTGCATTTGCCGCAGGGGCAGAGGGGAAGGCCATTTCAAAGCTAACCACTTCTAAGTGGATAGGCCATTGCATTCATTTCTGCTATAAGCACTATGGAAAACCTACCCCACAGGGGATAAGACCCCATTCCACCAGGGCTGCATTTACCTCTACAGACTTTCTCAGAGGTGTCCCTACCAGGGACATCCTAGAAGCTGCTACCTGGAGTTCTGTACATACCTTCACCAAGCATTACCGCTTGCCAGTTTTTTCTAACTCCAGAGCTGGTTTTGCCACTGTAGTATTGCAGGGCCTTATAGCTGGTCCTAATGCTAATTGCTCCTCCCTTCCTTAACTTTGGGAATCTACCCAAATGTAGTGACTGCAACAGTGAAACATGAAGAACATAGTACAGTTGTGTACACTTAACATAAATGTAGATGTTTGAGTGTATTCACTGTTGCAGTCCTGGATGTTCATCGTGTTACCCTGCTGCAGTCATCACACTTGGGTTATCTTGTCATCAGGCGGTCCTGCAGTCGGCCTGAATTCCAAAGTCCCGGTCCGGCATCGGTTGCTGTTGCTTCTTCCCTGACGTCAGTGCGCCAGGGGTATATATGATCCATCCGACACCATTTTCTTCAGTCTTTCTTGCCGTGCGGTGCCCGAAGCAGAAGCAGTTCGCAAGTGCCGGTCGGCCGACTCCTGAGATTTTCGAAGTCGAATTTCAGATCCGAAGTCTTCAATAAAGCTAAGTACCCCATTGGGGAAACTTTTCTTGCCTCAGACCGATGTCAGAAAAAGTTAACAATAGTATTTCTTGTGGGAAGCAAATACCTCATAAGGATTTTCATTCTTATTGTATACCTTGCCTAGGCCCAGACCACGACGTCACTGGTTGTCGCTTTTGTGCTAGGTTCAATAAGCATACTATAAAAAGACGCTTTGATTTCGCACGACACTACTTCGGTAGAAAATTTAACTACACAATGCCGTCGGAGAAACCGACTACCGGCGTGCACAAAAAACGCAAGGATAAGGACAGGCAGCCTAGACCCAAGCCAGACTCCGAGGCCTCGACTGGGCCGGTCTCCGGTTCACCGGTTTTCAGTGAGGCTCCTACGCAGCCCCTGGCTACCGCAGAATTGGAATCTGAGACCGCTTCGGAGCCTTTGGCGGAGAGTGCTAGGCCGACGCAGCCATTTTCTTTAGCCCTTACCGACGACATTGCAGAAAGAGATGTCGGTGCTGCAGAAACACCTTTGGTTTCTGAAGGTGTCTTCAGACCGACAACACTCATTATAAAAACGTATCCTAAGCTTAAGACTCCTATTAAACCAAAAAAGACTGCACTTCAGTCTCCAGTTCAAGGCCCCATACCTAAGAAACAGATGCTTAAAATGGCTGAAGATTTGATCTCTTTAATCAGGGGTTCCCAACCCACCCACCCCCGACAAAAGGCCTAGACAAGAGGAAGATTATGCCTCCTCTGATCAAGTGTATTTCCTTAGGCTCCTCTGAGGACCAAGATTACTCCTTTCCCCCTTATGAAGATTCTGATGCTGAGGATTCCATTCCCTCAGCTTCTCCTCCTGAAGACTACTCCTTTGGGGAAACTTTACACACTATGATGGAACATTTTCACTGGGAAGGTCAGGACTACTCTGACTCAAAGAAAAGGCTCAGAGAGTTTCTTTTACTCCCCCAGCACAGACCTCTTGCTATCCCCCAGTTTTAGACATTGTGGATGATGTTTACTTAGAATCTAGTTTAAATCCAGATTCTCTGACTCCTGCTCCAGCCAAACCAGACCGATATTATAGAGTGCCTGACTCCCACAAATTCCTTTATAAAAGCCCTGTTGCTGATCCAGAGACTATCTCCCAGGGTCCCAAAGGGGCTAAGGCTTCTATGGCGAAAAATCCTGTACCCACTGAAAGGGACTCCAGAGCACTAGACAGGTGGGGGAAAAAGGTTTACACCTCAGCCACTCTAGCTATGAGAGCACTAAATTGTCAATTTCACATGCTAAAATACCAGCAATTTCTAATGTCTCAAATAAGACAAAAAATGAGCACACTCCCTCAACAGTCTGAATTGAAAGAAATGCAGGATCTGTTGCATGCAGCTGAACAAGTGGGCAGACATACTTTACAATGTGGATTTGATTCTTTGGAGGCTTCCTGTAGAGCAGCTGTTACTGGGTCTGTTATACGTAGGCATGCTTGGTTAAAGGAACAAACTCTGCCTGATCATGTTAAAGCAAAGCTTCTAGATGCTCCCTTACAGCAGGATGTCCTATTTGGAGTTAAAGCAGAAGAAGTCTTAAAGAAAATAGAGGATAAGGCAAAATCTATGCAGACGGTCAAATATTTTCTACAGGTTCAGCCCCCTCGCTTCAGCAGAAATTGGCCAACAAAAAATTGGTCCTTTCCAGCTACTGACAGACCACAGAGGGGTAAATACAGATGCCACAGAGGCAGAGGACAACCACAAACCCACTACAAACCTCGACAATGGGGCACTGCAACACAGAAGGGAGGAGAAGACAGGCCCCAAACTACTAGAAGGCAAACTCAATGACTTACACCTCATATGGCCAAGCAAGACTGTCTTGGCAGCTCCCTTGTGAGGAAAATTAGCACTTTTTTCAGGCAACTGGCACATCGTCACAAAGGACAAATGGGTCCTAGACATAATTTCACAAGGATACAGGTTCCATTTCCACACCTTGCCAACGAAAAGAGGAATGCCAAACCTGCCACAAAATCAATGGGCAGAGGTACAAAAACAAATTACAGCTCTCATGGACATGACAGCCATTCATCTGGTACCTACATGGGAGCAAGGCCAAGGATTTTACTCAAGACTCTTTCTAGTCCCCAGAAAGGACAATGCCTGGAGACCAATTCTGGACCTTTCAGTTCTAAACACCTTCTTACAAGTACCCAAATTCAAGATGCTAACACTACAGCAGCTTCTTTCCATGTTGGGCAAGAAAGCATGGCTAGTAACGTTGGACCTCAAGGAGGCATACCTGCATGTCCCTATTAGACAAAATTGCAGAAGATACCTCTGTTTCATTGCAGGTTCAACCCATTACCAATTTTCTGCACTGCCCTTTGGCTTATCCACTGCGCCCAGGGTTTTCACAAAATGCCTGGCACCAGTAATTGCATACTGCAGACAGAGGAATTCAAATATACCCATACCTGAACGACTGCCTCATCCAAGCAGAAAGCAAGGACGTCCTCTTACAACATCTGGCTTTTGTAAAACATCTTCTAAGTTGCCTAGGGTACACAGTAAACGAAAAGAAATCAAAACTAGTACCCTCACAAAATATGACATTCCTGGGTGCCAGCTTGAATACAACGGCCCAGAAGGCTTATCTGATGCCAGACAAACAACTACAACTGACTCAATATTTCAAAACAATGGCAACAAAGACCCAACTCCCTGCAAGAAAAATTCTGCAGGCCTTGGGCTTCATGGCATCTTGCATACTACTAATACCATTTGCAAAGCTGCATATGAGGAAATTACAGTGGTACCTAAAAAGCGTATGGTCTCAACACAGCCACAGCTTGGACACAATGATATCTCTCATTCCCTGCCTTCAACAAGAGTTTCTATGGTGGTCACAGGCATGTCACCTCAACAAGGGTCAGCCTTTCACCTTGCCCCAGCCAGGCAAACTATGACAACAGATGCATCGGACTATGCCTGGGGGCACACATGGCAGGACAGTGCGTTCAAGGCATATGGACTGCAGATCAAAGGAATCTGCACATTAATCAAAAAGAGATGCTAGCTGTACAGAATGCTCTGACAGCCTTCAAGAACCTCTTACATCCAGGACAGCTTACAATAAGGACGGACAGCACCACAGTAATGTGGTACATAAACAAACAAGGGGGTACACACTCCTACCCTCTATGCAGGCAAGCAATGACCTTGTGGAACACAGCACTGGCTTACCAAGTTCAGCTACAAGCTCAATTCCTGCCAGGAAAAAAGAACACATTGGCAGATGACCTCAGCAGAAACGCCATGGATCCCCACGAGTGGAAACTGGATCCACAAGTATTTGCAATGATAACTCAGAAATGGGGCCACTCAGACATAGTTTTGGGGGCTGGCAAACAGATCTATCAGCTAACAAAATTTTGTACAAGGACACTTCACCATCAAGCTTGGAAAGTGGACGCACTCTCATTCAGTTGGAAAAACCTGATAGTATATGCCTTTCCTCCATTGCCCCTTCTCTCAAAGGTGCTTCTGAAAGTCAGAAAGGAGAGACCACGAATGATACTCATAGCTCCAGACTGGCCACGCCAGCACTGGTACCCACTATTAAGGAATATGGCCCAGGGCCCACCTTGGATTTTACCACAAATTGCCCATTTGCTCACACAGCAAGACAATCAGATTCTATACAGCCAGCTCAAAACCTTAAATTTGGCTGCATGGCAAATCACCTAAGCATCCAGCCAGCTCCTCTTCCTCAAGCAGTTATGGATGTTATTCTGGAAGCTAGGAGGCCCAGCACCAGGAAAGCCTACTCGGACAAATGGAAAAGGTTTTGTGCCTGGAACCAAACTAAAGGCCAAAATACCCTTCAGCCTCACATGCCTCTGATTCTACAGTATTTAACTGAGATGTTGCACAAAGGACTTTCTTTTTCATCCATTAAAATCCACGCCTCAACTATTTCAGCCCACTACAACACGGATCCACCCTTATTTTCACATCCACTTCTAAGGCAGTTCCTCAGAGGGGCAAAAAACATTAGGCCCCCCAGGAGATCACCTACACCAACCTGGGACCTCAACTTTGTTCTGGAAAAACTGACGCTACCTCCCTTTGAACCAGCTTTCTTAGCTGATCTAAAGTTTATATCATGGAAGACTGCCCTGTTGCTAGCAATAATTTCAGCCAGAAGAGTCTCAGAGCTTCAGGCACTAATGGCAGTGGAACCTTTCCTCATTTTCCATCAAGACAGAGTTTCTCTACGAACTAATCTTTCCTTCATGCCTAAGGTGGTTTCCAGTGTGGCTTTAAATCAAACCATCCACTTACCCACCTTCTTTCCAAATCCACAGAACAAAGGAGAAAGACTCCTGCATTCCTTGGACATTCACAGGCAACTTCGTTACTACTTGGATAAAACTAAGGTTTTCAGAAAATCTGACCAGCTCTTTGTATCCTGCTGCAGCTTCACAAGGGAAGGCTATATCAAAACAGACCATTTCCAAATGGATAGGACATTGCATTTGTTTTTGCTATACCCATCATGGAAAACCAGTTCCTGCTACCACAAGGCCCCACTCTACCAGGGCAGCAGCTACATCTACAGCCTTCCTCAGGGGGGTGCGAACCAAGGATATTTTGGAAGCTGCAACTTGGAGTTCAGTACACACCTTCACCAAACACTACCACTTACCACTTTACTCTTAAGACTAGAGCTGGCTTCGCCACTGCAGTCCTGCAAGGCCTTCTAGCCTCCTCTAACCCTCTTTGACTCCTCCTCCCATCCTTAGCTTTGGGATTCTACCTAAGTGTGATGACTGCAGCAGGGTAACACTATGAACATAGTACAGTTTTGTACCTACCATAAATGTAGATGTTCGAGTGTTCACCTGCTGCAGTCCAGGTTACCCTCCCTCCACCCCCTCTGACCTAACTAACTAAATCTTTACAATACCTTTCTGATGTATTTGCTTATAGCTGGAGGGATGTTGTGTTTGTGCTAAATTTCTTAGATTGGTACTAATTACAGACCACCTTTTTGGGGGCACCTGACATCTGGGGCAAGAAAAACTGAAGAAAATGGCATTGGATGCATCATATATACCCCTGGCGCACTAACGTCGGGGAAGAAGTGACAGCAACCGATGCCGGACCGAGACTTTGGAATTCAGGCCGACTGCGGGACCGCCTGACGACAAGATAACCCAAGTGTGATGACTGCAGCAGGGTGAACACTCGAACATCTACATTTATGGTAGGTACAAAACTGTACTTTACCCTCCCTCCAACCCCCTGACTTCTATTGACTATACCTCTCTTTTTGTTTACTATACTTAAAGTTTTCTGGTGTATTTGCTTTTTGTTGGAGGTGCAACCTTGTATATAATTGATTCCCTTTAAGGGGGCACCTGACCTTTAGAGCAAGAAAAACTGATGTAATGGCGTCTGCTGCATACTTTATACTCCTGACTACTTTGGCTATACCTCTACTCTCCTTTACTATGCTTAAAAGCTTTTTGGTGTTTTTGCTGTTTTGTTGGAGGTATAACCTTGTATTTTTATATATTTAATTGCTTCCCATTGGGGGGCACCTGATATCTGGGACAAGAAAAACTGATGTAATGGCGTCGGTTGTATGTTTTATATCCTTGATGACCTGACGTCATGGAAGGTGAGACAGCAACCAACGCAGGACCCAAGACTTTGATAAGCAGGCCGACTGGGGGCTACCTGCAAGCAGTTAACCCAAATGTAATGGCTGCAACAGTGAATACACTCTAACATCTACATTTATGGTAAGTGCACACAAATGTACTTTGTTTCTCCCATTAGTTGGTCTCCTTGCATCTTCGATATCTCTGGTAGTGGTACCTCCCTCAAATATTTAAATAAAATTTTCTTTCATCCAATTTCCAAGGGTTCCACTCCCTGGTATGGGATAATACTTGGAAAATGCCAGCAGTATCCTTCCCTGATCCTCCACTAATGGCTCCTTTTTAGTTTATCTTGTTGTCCAAGTAGCTCATTCCACATTCTCCTGTGTTAGCCTTGCAACTAATGTAGTCTTGGCTGCTGAGCAGTTGTATACATGAAATTCTTTGACTGCTGTGTGTTGTACTAGTATCCTGTTAGCCCTTCTTAACTGAATCTCCTAGTGCTTTTCTTATCCTTAGCTCTTCATTTTGATTTATCCTGCCCCTGCGTAGCTGCATATTCCTAAATGTACTCATTAACCTCCTCCTCGTTAACTCTGTTTCTTATATGTTTGTATTTTTATCCTCAGACTGTTATTTAACTTCTCTCCCTCTCATTTCTGCTAATAAGTTTTGCAGTATTTCTTTAGCCTATAAGCTAAACCTCACACTCTTCATAAGATAGGAGGGAAGTCTCCAATGACAGATTTTGGGTTTCATTTGCCTCTCTTATCCTGAGCTGCACCCTAGCATGATCATAAAATTGGTCCATATTCTACTCCCATCTTGCTTCTTTACTTCTTTGTTATGTAAAACTTAATTATCTAAGCCCAGCATCTCCCATTTGAGCTATGCTGTGTGATACCACTACTTCCCAAATATCTCTTAGACCTAATGTTTTGAAGAGGCCTGTCAATCTTTTTTGTATGCTTGTGATTCAAGGGGATTTCTTTTTCCTCCATCACATTGCTTACACTTGATACTTTGTTTTTGTCATCCAGCATTGACATATCGTCATGGAAACGCATTATTTTTAAAAGTAGTGTTCGCACCCAGCTAAGTTTCCCATCGGGAGGGATAGCATCATGGTATTACCTCTGTGTCCCCCTTTCTGTCTTGCTTGCTTTGCAGTCTTTCCCATCTTTCATTACTCCTTTCCCTAGTAATCCTCTCCCTATGCCTCCGTTATAGCTGGACATCACCAGCATCTCATATTCTTTTCTTTCTAACTTATAATTTACTACTACATTCAGATGGTTTTGCTGTAATGCTTTTAAGTTACCCTCATCCTTTTTAACTGCATTGAGAATCTTTTCTCTTAATTGGACTGGTCCATTAGCATTTCATGTTAGGAAGGTAAACTTTCCATTTGTCTCATAATCTTTTCCTTCCCTGTTTCTACTGTCCTTGATCATCATCCTATTTTTCACTTTATCTCTGTTAAGTCCAATTGCCTTTTCTGTTGTCATATTGTAATGCCTGCACCTAACATTTTTCCCGCTTCAACATCCTTGTTTGTTTGCCATTGATAAAGTCAAGCCAGTAACTACTCAAGTATAATATATAACTATATGAATGGAATACTTCCTAGATGGGACATTTCAAACCAGATTAGGTCTTAAACTATTTGGCCCTTCCTTTCCCTTCTAGGAATGGACCATCTACCGTAATTCTGAGACAAACTAGTCTCCACCACCAGCCCATCCCATAGGTTCATAGGTTAATTCTAGGCTATCTGCCCTAGGGCATTTATAAGCCTAGTCAGAATGTGTTTGGCTTCCGCCACCCATTTTAAATTAATTTTGCTATGCCCTTTTTCGAGGTTAGTATACTGTGCCTCCAACAGTGACACAGAAGTGATACCCGGGGAAACCTACGATCTCCCATCCACTCATCAAGATTCCTCTTGAAGAGAGTCAATGAGGGACTCTGCCTAACCTGGACTGGGATTTTATTCCAGAGTGAAGGGAGCCTCTGGGTTATGAATCTGTCCCTCCAGCATGTCCTATTTATTTCAGTGCTGAGGTTCAAGTCTCTCGAGCGCGTAGCTCGATGGGATTTGTATTTTCTGAGGTGCAGCATGTCCATTAATTCCGGGTTGGACATGGCTTTATACGTCAGGCACAGATGGCCTCTGAACAGGCGGTATGCCACTGAGTAGAGCTGGAGTTTCTTTAACCGGGCAGCATATGGCATCTGTTTGAGCCCTTTGATCCTCTTGGTGAGGTACTTTTGGGGTCTTTCCAGTTGCTGCAGGTGTCTGGTAAGGTACATCCCAAAAGGGGCATTGTACTCAATTATGGGCCTGATGAGGGATGAGTAAAGAGGCACGATGACCTCCCCTGATCTAGATGTGAATCCCTTCATGATTAGGTGGGCTATATAAAATGTTTTTCTAACCACTTTGGCCACGTGGTTGTGAAATGAGAGATTGCTATCAACTTGGGTCCCCAGGTCCTTAATTACTTCTTCTGTACTTAATGGATTACCACCTATGTGGTAATTTGTGGGCACTTTGTTTTGCCAAAGGGATGACTATACACTTTTTGGCATTTAGCTTGAGGCCATGGCTCTGGCACCAGTTGTCTGTTCCTATGAGGCCCTTTTGGAGGATGCTTGTGTCAGCTGGAGAGTCGATTATGGCGCCCAGTTTGCAGTCATCTGCGAACTTGGTCAGCCACAGTCCTTCTGTGTTGGCCTGTACCTCCGAGAAATATATACCGAACAAGATAGGTCCCAGGACTGAGCCTTGTGGGACACCACTTGTAACTGGTTTGGAGTCTGACATGGCTCCAGCAATTCTAACCATGTGGGTTCTGTCCTTGAGCCAGTTTGCAGTCCATCTAGTGACATAGGGGTTTATATTTAAGCTGGTGAGCTTATCTATAATGCCCGAGTGGGGTATTGTATCGAAGGCTTTTGCGAGGTCCAGGTAGGCTGTGTGGACCACCTTCCCCTCGTCAATGGCCTTGGTGACTGTTTCAAAGAAATCAACCAGGTTTAAGAGGCAGGATCTGCCCTTAACAAAGCCGAACTGGGTAGGATCCAGTGTCTGTAGGTCCCCAATATCTTTATTTATGAGGTCCATGATGATCCTTTCCATAGCTTTGCAGACCAAGCTAGTCAGGCGTATGGGGCAATAGTTTCCAGGATCCGTTGAGGCACCACCTTTATGGAGAGGGACCACTGTTACTGTACGCCACTCTTTGGGCACATATCCTGTAGTAATGCTGAGATTGAACAGTAGTTTTATGTTTGGGTTTAGCTCTTCTTGGAGTTCATGTAGGACGCAGCCTGGGACACCGTCTGGTCCCATTGATGCTGTGTTTTTTGCTTTGGAGAGGGTGGCTCTTACCTGAGCATCTGAGATGTCAGGGGGGCAGCACTCTGCTGGGATAGATATTTGCCCTTTTTGTGGGGAGTTTGCTGAACCTGTCAGCTAGGATGTTGGCAATGTCTGTGGGTTCGGTGTATTTTTTGTCATTTTGGACTAATTCTGAGCATATCTGGGGATTACCACCCAGGTTCCTAACATAACTAAAGAAAGCCTTGTGATTATCCTTAGTGTCCTGTGCAGTTTTTCCCTCTAAGCTGGCCTTAGACAATTTTATGAGTGCCCGTAGTTTTTTGCTAATACTGATCAGTGATGCCTTCCCTTTTTGGGATTTTGCTCTTTCATTTAGTAGCTTCCTCCTTCTATTGTATAGTTTGTTTATGGCTGGGGTCCACCAGACAGGACGTCTGCCTTTGGAGGATTGGGTCTTGGTTTTATTTGGGATCGCATGATCCATGCATTACTGAAGGTGTTCATAGAATGCGTTTATAAAGGATTCTGCGGTCTGGGCCGTATTTTCCACAGGCCCGGGGGCTTTGAAGGATTCCACCTTGGTTTTGAGGAGTGTGAAATTTGCTTTAGAGAAGTTTTTCACTGTGGTTTTCTGGGCAGGGGGTGGGGTCGGGATGTGAATATCCAGTGAGATTAGTTTATGGTCTGATCTTACCAGTGAGGGATACACTTCTGGTCTGGAGCATAGAGTCCCCATGTTGGTGATGATCAGGTCCAGTATGTTTTCCCCTCTTGTGGGAGTGGTAACAAGTTGTTCCATAGCATTTGAGTTTATAAATTCTAGGAACCTTTGGGCTAGGGTGTTGGAGCTAGAGTAATGATCCTAGTCTGTTTGGGTAGTTGAAGTCGCCCAATATAATGGTGTTTGGAGAGACCTTCATATTTTCCAGTGTTCTCAGGAAGGCCGAGTGGGGTTCCTGGGTTTGGGAGGGTGGTCTGTAGCAGGCTATAAACTGGAAGGCAGTTTTACCCACTGTTAGTTGCACATGGATAGTCTCTGATGCTTCGTGCTTTGCCACCAACCTGGAGGTGTGGGTATCTTTGATGAATATCGATACTCCCCCTCCTTTTGTGGTTCGGTCCAAGTTTTGGGGCCGAAAAGCATGGTATGAGGTATAACCTGGTAGTGCTGGGGTGCTCTCGGGAGCCCTGAACCAGGTTTCTGTTACTGCACAGATATCAATGTTCTCCATGCTAAGGAGAGTTTGAGTCGTGCATCTTGAGGTTTAGACTTCTGGCGTTGAGTAGCATTACTCTTAGTTTCTTATCCCTTGTGATACCTATGGAGGTGGGTTTGTCTTTTGAGCCTTGCCTAAAAAAGGCACTATGGGGGTAGCAAGAGCCTTTGCCAATATCCGAAAGCCCAGGGGTGACAGGCGCAAGCCGTCCCTAGCGAAGCATCGTGGCTTGTCCAGCATATCATCCCAGGCTGACAGGCATTGGATCCCCTTTGAATGACACGAGTACTTAAGCCAATTGTTGAAATTGATCATCTTGTCTTCATATTGTGGCATCATTCTTGGTGAGGGTAAGATGCTACTCAAGGTCAGGGTCATACTGGCCTGGGCTACATGCTCAGAGAGCTCCTCTATGTCTCTCTTCATGTAGTCCAGGGAGGTACGTCTCAGGTCATTCACACCAGCATGGACAATGACTGAGTCATATTTGTACTTGCCTTGAAGTGACCTGAGTGCTTGTGTTATGTGGCGTATCCTAGCGACCGACAGGTTGCTCACCGTGACCCTCTCCTTGTTCAGCCTGGTGAGTGGGACGTCAGTGTGCCTGACGATAGTCACCTATTATAAGTGTATCAGGTGTGTTGTTTAGTCTTAAGGGCTGTGACTGTTCGGCTCACTGGCTTTGTGAGATATGTGTTGCACGTGTTTTGTTTTGGGGTAGCGGTTGCTTGGGTGTCTGCTTTGGAGGTCTCTGCTGCTTAGGCAGATCTTTATTTAGAACCTCCGAGTATGTTTTTGTGTGATTATGTGTTTGGTTTGCTGTCGTGGTAGGTCTATGTGAGACTGGAATTGCAGTGAGTGTGGTTTCCTTCTCCTCCCGACTGGTTATGCCAGTACTGAGTTGAGAGAGCTTAGCCTCCAGTTTGGCTATATGGTTGCATCTCTCACATATGTTGGAATTTGTTGGGAGGAGGAGAGGGTTGTCTGTGTACATGAGGCAGTTGTAACATTGCCTCAAGATTCCCAGATTCACCAGCTGGACCGGAGAGGAGATTGACAACTGACCTTTGGACATGCTAGAATAATATTGGGAATTCCTTTATAATTGAAAAGAAGGGCCAGTGGGGAGTGAGGGTGTAGTGCTTTTAATTTTTAGTGCTGACTTACATAATTGCTTTAGTGAGCAAGTGCCAGGTAACTTAAGTGCAATGTGTTACAGGTAACTTAAATGCAAAAACGACAAACAGTAAATTTCTTTCAAGTGAAACAAGGAAATAAGTACAGTAAGCAATGCAGATATCACTAGTGATCCACAGAAGCGCTGAGAAGCCGCATATTAGGTGGAATTAGTGTTCCAGGGAAATAACAAGCAAACAAGCATATAAACAAAGCTAGATTCAGCAGGCCTGGTTCTGGTTTTACAGCTTGTGCTCTTTCCCAGGCTTTGAGTGACTTTGACTGTAGTTTTATGTCCTTTTTAATTTCTTCCCACTCTAATTTATTTCTCCAACCTCCATCAGATATTAAACATTTTATGCCGCCTTTATTATCAGATACACTTCTCTGATCTGTCTCTTTCTCCCTCCCTCTCTCGTTATCCTTAGTATCTACAGTAGCTTTAAATGTATGCTCAACTGCCTGTTTAGTTCAGGTCTATGTTCAACCATCGAATGGAACTTCCATTGAACAGTTGAACATCAAACTCAGTCCCTCAAACGTTCATTCTGGGAACATTTGTTTCATTGACAGGGAAAGTAACTAGTTGGCCACCACTTCCCTGTGTGCCCCACCACAGTATTTCAAGTATTTCCGACCCACCCAGGTGGGGAGGAGGCCTTTGTCCCCCACACTCCCCAGCTATGTGCACCCACACACACTCGCACACACCCACCGACTACGAGACCGCACTGCAGTGTGGAAAAGGGCAGATGGGGGCAGTGGTGGCCAACTAGTTACTTTCCCCGTCATTGAAATGAATCTTCGCTGAATGAATGTTCAGTGGGTAGGGTCTGATGTTCAGCCATTCAATGGAAGTTCCATTTGATGGCTGAACATAGGCTTGTTTAGTTCACATCACTTGTCATTTTCTTCCTCCCCCACATCTTTTGGACTGTACCAATTCTCATGTGCTCGTATCATTTTCCCTAACTTTTGAGCAGTGTTTTCAAACATTTTTGTTTCCACTTTAAAGTGTACATTCTTTTTTGTATTTCATTTAACTTCTGCAATTACCCCCTTCATAAACCTTAACTCAGTCAGTCTTTCCTGACCTCCCTTATTTACCAGTCTTAAGTTTTGCAGTAATGTAAAAAAAATTGCAGTACATTTATTACAGACACATTCACTAGTGCACATTGTTTCTCCCCTTAGTTTTACAAAGTACCATCCCCTTCCTTCAAAAAAAGAAAAAAAAAAATGAACAAGCACAGGAATCTATCTAGTTCCAATCTCACCACGACGAGTGTTGAGTTAAAAATAAATAACAGAGACACTAGTGGTCTTAAAACTTCATTGATGAGCTCAGTCGCAATAATTTCCAAAAATCTTGAAACCCAGGTAGTGGTCCAAAGCAGCAAGCCTTCATTTGTCATAGACAAGCGACCCTCAGTAACAGAAAAATCAGAAATGTTTGTGTTAAACGTATCAGCTTTTATATACTTAAATATAGGTGTGGAAAATATACATATTGTTTAATTTTAAACCAGCCTATTCATGGCCGTAAAAGTGCATTTTGGAACAAGAACCCACCCCCACATACTACTACTGATTAGATCGCGTCTATATTAGAACAGCAAACGCTAAAAATAGCTAACGCTATTCTGTCAAATTATAAAGTTCAAAAGCCAAAAATGTCGAAGTAAATTCGCTGATTTAAAAAAAAATATATATATATATATATATATATATATATATATATATATATATATATATATACATATTTCAGTATTTCCAAATTACAAAGCCGAAAACTCCGTTCCGAAACCGGCAGAAGCACGAAATTCAAAATCCAGAAGCACGGAGATGCTGAATTTCGCTTCCGCTGGTGCAGTTTGTGGATGCATGGGTTGAATTTAGGTAAGTTTGTGTATGTAACTGCATTGGTTAGGGGCTTTAGTGTGTATTGTGACTGTGATGTGTGTGTGAGTTCGTTTGTGTTTCTGTTTGTGCGATCTCGGAATTAGAATATATAAGTGGGGGGGTGTGATGGCACAGCCCCACCACATGGGGTGGTGCAGGGGTGCTTGCCCCCCACTGCTTATCTATAGTGTAGGTACATTTATTTGATTGTGGGGGTGGGTTGTGTTTGTGAGTACTGTGTGTGTAGCGTAGTTTCAGCATTTTTAATTTTGATGTTGCGTGTCTTTGGAATTGTGCTTGGGTTTTCAGCTTTGTAATTTCGAAATACTGAAATTCGGGATTTCAGTATTTCGAAATTACAAAGTGGACCCACACACACACATTTAATATATATATATATATATATATATATATATATATATATATATATATATATATATATATATACACACACATACAAAATAAAGTGGGGGGCTTCGCCGCCTACACTTCCCGATATAGGGGGCTATGCCCCACCCCCACACTCCAGCTTAAATATACCAACTTCGAGATCATACCACAGTGGAGAAAACAGCAAAGTCCCGAGAGCGGCCTAGCGATTTTTTTCCCCTGGGAAAAAAAATCGCTGTTCCATGACTTTGACATTCTCAACTTTCAAACTTTACAGTTAGACATAAAGAGCGTTTTCTATTGTCAGTGTTCGCCCTTCTGATAGGGAACCATTAGATCAAATTAAATTCTAGTTAAGGAAAACACTACTTATCTATTTGCAACCCACAATCCAAGATCGTGTATTAAGAAAAGCATAACATATACATAAAAAGATACACATTAGAAGACCTTTAACTAAAGTCAGTTTTGGCTAACTAAATGCAATACAGCCTTCAAGTGTGTGACCAGAACTACATTCAAGAAAAAAGACATAGCTGTCTAACCGTAAACATAATCAAACTAGAACACTATAAATATAAAATTACATCTGTGTAATAATATCTAGTAAATATCCGTCCATATGTATTCGTGTGCATAAAAAACTAAGTTAACAGCTCTGTCATGACAGTTTTCATGTTTACAGCCCCAAAAACATGTTTGTACAATGAAAACTAGTAGAAAAAACACACAAAAATACAGAAAACCGTGGATGAAGTAAACTAGTAATGTACAAAAGTGTGCAGGAGCATCCATCAGTATAGTAAATCGGGGGAATTATACCAATACTAAGTTTTAATAGCAGCATGTAGGGATTACTATGAAAAGCTTGAAACTTGCAACCGCAAATGTTGGTTTACGCGATGCATATGCTCGAATCATAAATATTAAATGGGTCCAAAGGTTGATGCAGCAACATCGACAACGTTCTGTGGATATTAATGTTGGCAGCTGCTGTTGCCAACCATGCTTAGTTTCCCTACCTTGTGTGCGTCCTTATTAACTGACGAACACTTGAACGTAGACATTCCGACAGTCACTTCTGCCATCTTCGAGGAGGTGCCTGTCATGTAACTGACTTTCAACAATTTGATTGTAAACCTATATAGAGATATATATAGAGAGAGACACACATTTTACATGTCATTTTTTTATTATTTAGTATATTTTTAGTACATAAAAATATTCCTCAAAAAGTTCCCAAAAAACCTCTTTCAAAAAAAGAAAAACAAGTAATGTCAGTGTTTAAAAATATCACACAAATGTCATGTCCGAGGAGGAAGGCTTTAACTGATTTAAGGTATTGCTTTTGATCTGTGCCATTGTCTCAGTACTCATTTCAGCTTGCAATGCCTGTATTAAGTCCTTTCTTCCTAAAGTACTTTTGACTTTTTTTAAACAGTGTAATAAGTTTTGTAATTATTTGCTTATTCAGTCATGACACTTGCTGTTTGTTGTATGTAATTCAGTGGCTTGCTCTTTTGTCCTTCATTCCAGGACTTCAGTAACAGATGGATCTTAATTTTAGCTGAATACAACAACTTCAGCTGAAACCCTTTGATTTTACAGTGCTTCTGTAGTGGGGTAAACACTGCTAGTCTTCTGTGTGTGGGAACTAAGTAATCCTGATCCACATACACCCATGATCCTCCACACTCTAGCCTTACTCCTGGCTTCCATACTTGAGAAAGGATTCTCTCCTAAAGTAAGTATGTGGTGAAATAGATTAAAATTGGATGAGGCTGTCTCTGTGCCAAATCTCATTGAAACTGAAACTGTGCAGTAAGCTTGCTGTATGAGAATCTTCCGGTTCTGGGATTAGAGTCAATATGTATATGTAGCCTTTACAGTCTCTCCCCTGCAAGCTGTCTGGTATACGTTTTATGGTAATACTCCTTTGATTAATTACTATTGCTTCTTTCATTTCCCCCTTTGAATCTGTCATCACCACCCCTGGCTTTCAACCCTTCATTCTCATGAATCATTTTCTGAAGAGTTTGTGTGTATTTGCTTATTAACAAGTTTAGCCACCGTGTTTATATGTCATTCTCTAATCTTTTATTCATTCTGTTAATCTGCAGAAAGAAGTACATTAACCTTACCCAACTGTATGACTTCCTCCTCAAGTTCTGCTTAACTCTGATAATCTTGCAGTTTCTCATATAAGTTGCACTTTTTTCTATTCCCATTTTGAGTGGCATTTCTCCCTTTGTTTATTTTTAACATTCATCTGTTTCTCAGTCACACCATATACATGATTTGTCAGTCAACTGCTAAAAGTGCTTTTTTTGTTTGGCTTTTGGGCTATTCCTTAACAGGAGAGCAGGAAAGCATTCCCCTTTGTCTCCACCCATACTGGAAGGCCAAACTATATGATAATTCTGAAACACTTCACAGGTGAAACCTTTTCATTGTCTTTTTATTTTTTTATTTTCTAGTAAGTCATTAAGTGATGATGCTGTTTCTCGTGGCTTATTAATGGCTACCAGGTGTTTCCAGGTTAGGGAAAAAAATGTTTAAATCACGGAGATTGCTTAACCCCTGTGATGGCTGCAAATACGTAACCTTGACTTTTTGTGTGACAATGATGGACTCCAAACCTTCCTATGCAAACAGATCTGTATGATGTCCTTTCGAATCACTGTTGCACTATTCATTACAATAGGGATCCCTTTCCAAGTGCAGCCCGACATCTGGCCAGTATACCAAAACATTTGGGTTGCTTTAAGGAATGCCATGCATCACATTTTGTTACTTGCATAGCAAAGGGTATAAAGGTGAAGTCCGGACGTATAATCCTCAGAACTTCTTTGCCGCCAGTCCAAATGCTATCTGTTAATTGTTGGCCTGAATGTCCGTTCCGTTGCTGGTTCACCAAGCAGTTACAGGTAAGTGCCCTATTGGAGTGCTGGTTGTCTTATCTTTCTTTTACTATATTGTTGCTTGTGGGTTTTCATGTCATCCAAGCTGGATAATTGCCAGTTTGGGAGACAGATTCCACAAACTGTGTCTGTTTTGCTTCGGTGCTTCACACAGCCATACATCTTGTTCTGTCTGTCAGGCCTTTGCTCCCAAACCCTTCATAATAGGCTTTCTTCTTTGGCGCTTCATTTTGAGAGTCAATGTCTTAAGCTTCTTGCTAAAGACATGATGCAGGGAACTTCCTGCTCTGCGGGACATCCATCAGACATCTCTCCCAAGGCAAGTTGATAGCCCAGAGGTTTTCCTTGCTTTATCATTGGATTCTTCTGCTGCAACCATGTTGGAGGCTGGCGAGGATCTGACCTTAGGCATATTTGAGAAGTCATTGCAGACATCCACTTCTGATGTTCAGGGGGAACCGCTGCTGCTCATCTTCAAGGGGCCTAGAGGTCTTTCTCAAATTTAGTCAGAGAAGAAGTCCCTACTACAATTATTGACCCCCCCCCCCCAGGGGGGGTCGGAGCCTTCTAAATTTTATAAGGCAGATGTCTCATTGAAGAAAAAGCAAAAAACAAAACATAGTTCCTCAGCTCCTAAGTCTTCAGAGTGAGTGGCAGTCCTTCACTCAGGGCTTGTTTAGTGCTCTGATGGCTTTAAAACCTGCTCATGGAGTTTGTTCCAGCACCCCCCCAGTCCTCTTTCCCCTCTTAAGAGACTAGAACAGGAATCCTTTTAAATGAGATTGTGCTCAAGTTTCTGAGATACAAAAAAGGGTATTATGAGCTACAGCAGATTGATTCTCCCAGACCTTCTGCTGTCCCTCCTGTTTTGGCTGCTTTGTTGGCTGCCTTTGTAATGCCTCTAAGTCCAGGTTCTCATCCCCATACCCCCAAGAAACCGGGTAATTTTTATAGGGTTCCTGAATATTGTAAATTCTTGTACAAGTGTCCTTCTGCTGACCCCTCGTATGGTGTCTGGCTTCTAACAAGTCATCTAGATTGCCGCCTCCACCTAAGTTACTGCTTTAGGTCTGTTAATTATCAGACCCATATGTCCAGGTACTTGCTGGTTCTGCTTTCGTAGGCCTGTCTGGGGATCTCTGATCTACCAGACTCTGAAGGTAAAATGTCTGCCATTTCCCTGTTGGGAACTTCTTCCCAGGTAGCTCGTCATTCCAACAAGTGTAGTGATGATGTTTACTTTAGGGCTGCTGCTTTTGGAACAGTGATGAGGAGGTATTTTGGGCTTTGGCTTCAACCTTTGCTTGATGATATTAAGGCTACATTGATGGATGCCCCTCTAGATAAGAAACACTTAGCAAGGCTGCTGCTTTAAGTCTCTTCAGGATAAGGGCAAGGCTTTACAGTAACTCAAACAGGTTTGTTTCTCCTGTGCCTAAATTTCAGAGAAATTACCCAAATAAGCCAGCCTTTGTTTGCAAACAGTCTCACCTTCGTAATGGTAAAAAGGGTGGCAAGCGGCCTCAATCTGCAAAAGCTACTCGGACTTCTGTGTCTCGGAAGTCTCCTTTTCCTGGTAAACCAGGTGCTGTCTGACTATCTTATTCTTCCCAGCCACATTAACAGCCACATTACTTTTTCTCTTTGCTCATGTCTCCCTCTCTTCCCGTTTGGCTAAATAGTACTCAGGATTCTTGGGTTCTTTCCATTATCTGCCAGGGGTATTTCGTGGTCTGGAATTCTCTTCCCCATTTTATGGGAATTCCTCAGCCCCCTCAGGAACAGCTGTTGCCCTTTCCAGGGGTGCTTTGAGACCTTTTGACTCTGGCCACTATTCAAGAGGTGCCTGTGTCCCAAAGGGGGAGGGAAGGTTTCTTCAGGTTGTTTCTGGTGCCTAGGAAAGAAGGTACCTGGAGACCAATCCTAGACCTGTCTCCTCTAAACACCTTTCTGAAGGTGGCCTCCTCTCAGATGTTGTCCCTTCAGACTGTGTTCCCTCTTTTGCTTCCTCAGGTTTATATGTTGTCTCGGGATCTCAAGGGTGCTTAATCTCCGTATCCCTATTCATCCTGTTTTCAGGACATTTTTACATTTCTCTGCTTCCTGGCATTTTCAGTTTTCTGCTTTGCTTTTTGGCCTTTCCAAAGGGTATTCAACAAATGCCTCGATCCTGTGATTGCTTTTTGCAGGCTTCAGGGGATCCAAATCTTTCCTTACTTGGACAACCTCCTGTTTCAGGCATCCTCTCCAGTGATCTTGTTGCAAAATCTTTATTTTGTCATTTCCCTTCTGCAAAGCCTGGTGTTCACAATAAATTTCAAAAAAGTCTATTTGACTCCTTGCCAGGGCCATATTTTTCTGGGGTGCAGGATCCATGCTGTGCCTATGCTGGCATCTCTGTCTCTTCCCAACAACTTAACACTCATTTCTTTTTTCAAATTCTTCTTCCACTGGCCTCTGTAACAGCTCGGGTATTTCTGAGAGCTCAGGGGTTCATGGCATCCACCATTCCTATGCTCCCTTTGGACAAACTCTACATGAGGAAGTTTCAGTGGTTTCTGAAGTCAGTTTGGCTTCAACTTGTGTCCCCTCGAATTTGTAGATGTTCATCGTGATACACTGCTGCAGTCATCACACTTGGGTTATCCTGCTGTCAGGCGGTCCCGCAGTCGGCCAGAGTTCCAAAGTCTTGGTCCGGCGTCAGTTGCTGTCGCTTCTTCCCTGACGTCAGTGCGCCAGGGGTATATAATATGCATCCGACATCATTTTCTTAAGTCTTTCTTGCCGCGCGGTGCCCGAAGCAGAAGCGGTTCGCAAGTGCCGGTCGGCCGACTCCTGAGATTTTCGAAGTCGAATTTCAGATCCAAAGTCTTCAATAAAGCTGAGTACCCCGTTAGGGAAAACTTTTTCTCGTCTCAGACCGATGTCAGAAAAAGTTAATTGTGTTTCTTGTGGGAAGCAAATACCTCATAAGGACTTCCACTCTTACTGTATTCCATGCCTAGGCCCTGATCACGACGTCACTAGTTGTCGGTTTTGTGCTAGATTCAACAAACACACTATAAAAAGGCATTTCGATTTTGGTTTTGCTTTACACTACTTTGGCCGAAGGTTCAATTATACCATGCTGTCGGATCAGCCGACGACCTCAATACCGAAAAAACGCAAAGACAAGGATAAAGACAGGCATCCGAGGTCCAAAACCGACGACAAAACCTCTTCTAGGCCAGTCGCCGGTTCTCAGTGAGGCACTTTCGCAGCCCCTGACACCCGCTACCTAAGAGCCACAGGCAGCTTCCGACTCCCACGTGGAGACATCCAGGCCTCTGGAAACTCAAGGTATTGGGCCTACGGAAACTAATCCCTCAGATGGGTCCGGAGCCGCTGAGCAGGCACCAGCTTCTGTGGGTGTTTTCAGACCTTCACAACTTACCATTAAAACAGAAAAGACAAAGGTACCATTAAAGACAAAGAAACAAGTGCAGCATTCTCCTGGACAGTCATCCATGCCTAAGAAACAGATGCTTAAAATGGCCGAAGACCTCATTGCTCTAATCAGGGGTTCCCATCCTCCTCCTGAGAAAAGGCCTAGGCAGGATACAGACTATGACTCCTCTGATCAGGTTTCCATTTCCTCTGATTCCTCTTCAGACCAGGGATACTCTTTACCCCCCTATGAGGACTCTGATGCTGAGGAATCTATGCCTTCAGCCTCTCCTCCTGAGGATTATTCTTTTGGGGAAACTTTACATACCATGAGGGAACATTTCCATTGGGAAAGTCAGGATTACTCAGAATCCAAGCAAAGGTTCAGGGATTTCCTCAGCACAGGCCCCTGGCTATTCCGCCTGTGCTAGACATTGTGGATGATGTGTTCTCTGAATCCAGCTCATCTCCTGACTCTTTGCCCCCTGCTCCAGCCAAACCAGATAGGGTATTATAGAGTCCCTGACTCTCACAACTTTCTTTACAAAAACCCTTCTGCTGATCCAGAAACTATTTCCCAGGGTCCAAAAGGGGTTAAGGCTTCCATTGCAAAAAATCCAGTACCCTCTGACAGAGATTCCAGAGCTTTGGATAGATGGGGGAAGAAAGTATACACGTCTGCAACTTTAGCAGTAAGAGCTTTAAATTGCCAGTTTCACATGCTTAAGTACCAACAATACTTAATGGCTCAATTAAAACAGAAAATGCTTGCTAGCTCAGAAGCTCCTGATTGTAAAGAAATGCAGGATTTATTGCATGCAGTTGAACAGCTGGGAAAACATACTCTGCAATGTGGTTTTGATTCTTGGCCTCTTGTAGAGCCGCAGTTACAGGTTCTGTTATTCGAAGACATGCTTGGTTAAAAGAACAGAGTTTACCTGATCATGTTAAGGCAAAGTTATTGGATGCTTCTTTACAACATGATACCTTGTTTGGTGTTAAGGCAGAAGAGGTGTTAAAGAAAATGGAGGATAAAGCTAAATGTATGCAAGCGGTCAAGGATTTCTTACAGGTACAGCCACCTCGGTTTAGCAGAAGTTGGCCAACAAAAAAAATGGTCCTTTCCAGTGTCAGACAGGCCACAGAGGCAGATACAGACTCCCAAGAGGCAGATCTCAACCCCAAGGCTCAAACAGATAACAACAGTGGGGCACCTCAACCCCAAAAGGAGGTGAGGACAAGTCTCAACCATACAGGAAACAGTCACATGGCTTTCCTTTGCGTACGCCAAGCACATCCCGTTTGGAAGCCCCCTTAGGGGGAAAACTAGCACTTTTTTCTCAAAATTGGCGAACAATCACCCAAGACAAATGGGTCCTGAATATTGTGTCTCAAGGTTACAGATTCCACTTCCATACTTTACCAAAGCTAAAAGGAATGCCAGACCTGCCACAAAATCAATGGGCAGAGGCACAAAAACAAATTTCAGCCCTCATGGACATGAGAGCTATACAAAAAGTACCACAACAGGAACAAGGATTTTACTCAAGACTCTTCCTGGTCCCCAGAAAGGACAAAGCCTGGAGGCCTATACTGGACCTTTCAATTCAGAATACTTACCTGGAGATTCCGAAATTCAAAATGTTGACATTACAGCAGCTTCTACCCATGCTGGGCAAGAAGGCTTGGCTTGTTGCTCTGGACCTCAAAGAGGCATACCTGCATGTCCCTATCAGACAAAATTGCAGAAGATACCTCAGATTCAAAGCTGGTACAATGCACTACCAATTCTCTGCACTGCCCTTTGGCTTATCTACTGTGCCCAGAGTCTTCACAAAGTGCCTGGCACCAGTAATTGCATTTTGCAGACAAAAAGGATTTCAAATATATCCATACCTGGACGACTGCCTCATTCAAGCAGAGACAAAGGACATTCTTCTACAGCATCTGGCATTTGTGAAAAAGTTGCTAATTTCTCGACGGTACACAGTAAATGAAAAGAAGTCAAAACTAGTGCCCTCACAACAGATTACATTCCTGGGTGCCAGCTTAAATACAATGGCCCAGATGGCTTACCTCACGCCAGACAAACAAGTGCAACTAACTCAATATTTTCAACTACTGGCAAAAACGTCCCATCTCCCTGCAAGAAAAATTCTGCAGGCCCTGGGATTCATGGCATACTACTAATACCATATGCCAGACTGCATATGAGGAAATTACAATGGTACCTAAAAAGTGTTTGGTCTCAACATTCTCACAGTCTAGAAGCAGTAATTCCAATGATTCCCTGCCTACAACTGGAGTTTCTATGGTGGGCACAGACATGTCACCTAAACAAGGGTCAGCCTTTTACCCAGCCCACAGCCAGGCAAACTCTAACAACAGATGCTTCGGATTACGCCTGGGGAGCACACATGGCAGGAAAATGCATTCAGGGCAAGTGGACCACAGACCAGATGCATCTTCACATCAATCAAAAAGAGATGTTGGCTGTGCAAAATGCCCTAACAGCTTTCAAGGACCTTCTACATCCAGGACAACTATTACTAAAGACAGACAACACCACAGTAATGTGGTACATAAACAAACAAGGGGGCACTCATTCTTATCCCCTATGCAGGCAAGCCATGACCTTGTGGAACACAGCTCTAGCGTACCAAGTTCACCTGCAAGCACAATTCCTGCCAGGAAAGAAAAATACTCTGGCAGACGACCTAAGCAGAAATATCATGGACCTTCACGAATGGAAATTGAATCCACAAATCTTCAGCATGATAACACAAAAATGGGGATGCCCAGACATAGATCTTTTTGCCTCCCCTCTGAATGGACAACTACAAAAATTCTGCACAAGGACTTATCACAAACAAGCATGGAAAGTGGATGCTCTTCTGTTCAGCCGGAAAAACCTAAAAGTCTATGCCTTCCCACCACTGCCTCTCCTTTCAAAGGTACTCCTAAAAGCCAGACAAGAAAAAACACAGATGATCCTGATTGCTCCAGACTGGCCACGCCAACACTGGTATCCTATCTTAAGGAACTTGGCTGAGGGCCCACCATGGATTTTGCCCCAAATTCCACACCTTCTGACTCAACAAAACAATCAGATCCTGCACGGTCAGCTCAAAACCCGAAACCTGGCTGCATGGCATATACTTTAGTCAAACAGGCAACACCTCTCTCTAAAGCTGTTATGGATGTCATTTTGGAGGCCAGGAGGCCTAGCACCAGGAAAGCTTGCTCAGAAAAATGGAAGAGATTCTGCGCCTGGAACCAGGCTCACAGCCTTGACCCTCTTGTTCCAAAAATTCCTCAGATTTTACAATACTTAACTGAGATGCTGGACAGAGGCCTATCCTTTTCATTAATTAAGTTCCACGCCTCTGCCATTTCTGCACATTACAACACGGATCCTCCTTTATTCTCTCATTCCTTGCTAAAGCAGTACCTCAGGGGGGCTAAAAGCATAAGACCACCCTGGAGAGCACCAACACCAACTTGGGACCTTAATTTCGTTTTGGAAAAACTGATCCTACCACCTTTTGAGCCAGCCAATACAGCCGATCTAAAATTTTTATCATGGAAAACAGCTCTGCTCCTGGCAGTAACTTCAGCACGAAGAGTCTCAGAGCTACAGGCATTAATGGCAGTGGAACCTTTTATAATTTTTCATCAGGACAGGGTATCCTTAAGGACAAACCCTACCTTCATGCCAAAGGTGGTATCTAGTGTGGCTCTTAACCAAACAATCCATTTGCCTACTTTTTATCCAAACCCCCAAAATAAAGGGGAGAAACTTATCTGCATTCTTTGGACATACACAGGCAGCTACGCTTCTACTTGGACAAAACAAAAGCTTTCAGGAAAACTGATCAACTGTTTGTAGCTTATGCTGCAGGATCACAAGGCAGGGCTATCTCAAAGCAGACTATATCCAAATGGATAGGACACTGTATTCGGTACTGCTACACACAGCATGGAAAATCAGTCCCTAATAACATTAGGCCTCATTCCACCAGGGCAACAGCCACTTCAGCAGCCTTTCTCAGAGGAGTACATACCAAGGAAATTTTTGAGGCTGCAACTTTGGAGTTCAGTGCACACCCTCACCCAGCATTACCACCTGCCTCTTTACTCTAAATCCAGAGCAGGATTTGCCACTGCAGTTCTGCAGGGCCTCTTAGCCAGTCCTAACTCTTTATAGACCAGCCACCCAAACTTAGCTTTGGGATTCAACCCGAGTGATGACTGCAGCAGTGTAACACGATGAACATTTTTCACACTGCTGCAGTCCAGGTTACCCTCCCTCCATCCCCTCTGAACTAGCTGGACTTATCTATACCCTTCTATCCTATACAACCTTTGGGGTGTATTTGCTGGTAATTGAAGGTATTTTTATTTTATATGTATATTTTTGATTAGCAATATGTATTGCCTACCCACTTGGGGGCACCTGACATCTGGGGCAAGAAAAACTGAAGAAATGGCGTCGGATGCATATTATATACCCCTGGTGCACTGACGTCAGGGAAGAAGCGACAGCAACCGACGCCGGACCAAGACTTTGGAACTCTGGCCGACTGCGGGACTGCCTGACGGCAGGATAACCCAAGTGTGATGACTGCAGCAGTGTGAACACTCGAACATCTACATTTATGGTAGGTACAAAACTGTACTTTCCTTTTCTGCCTTGTCTTGAGAATGAACTGCAGTGCTGGATTCAGCAGTTCTCTCTAAATCCAAGGCTCCCTTTTCATCCCCCTCTTCCCCTTCGGGAGCTTTTCACAAACAGACAAGGCATGGGGAGCAGCTTTTGGCTCCCGAAAGGTACAGGGTTTTTGGTTGCCTCTTCAACAGAAGGAGCACATCAGTGTCAGAGATGACAGCACTTCTGCTAGCTCTTCAGGCTTTTCATCCTCTTTTTTTTCCCCAGGTCATCTCATACCATAGTAATGTGGTATGTAAACAAATGGGGGGGGGGGGGGGGCAAGATCTTATCCTCTTTGCCGGTTGGCACTCCTGGTGTGGGAGCTGGCTATCCAGTGTCAAATGACTCTTCAGGCAGCTCAAATTCCCTTAGATCAAAATATTGTGGCAGATAATCTGAGCAGGTCCTTAACTCAGTCCCACAAATGGATGCTTCACAGGGATGTGTTTCTGGACTCAAATAGGTATTTTTGCCTCCCCTCTGAAAAGACAACTTCCTATTTTTTATGCCAGAGTCCTAGGTCCACTGATTTGTAAGGTGGACTCCCTAACCTTTTCTTGGAAGGGGATATTTCTTTACGCTTTCCTTCCCCTTCTCCTCATTCCAAAAGTCCTGTTCTGAATTCAACAGGATGCTTGTGAAATCTTGTTGGTGACTCCCTTTTAGCTGAGACGGCATTGGTTCCCTCTTCTGTATTTAGCCATCACAAGTTACCTCACAGGGTGGCCCTACTTTCACTAGACAAAGGATCTCTCATCCATCCCCACTTGTCCACTCTTCCACTGACACTGTGGATGATAGGATTTTGATCCTATATAGACATCTTTTTCCAAGGATGTGCTTGGGGTCCTGCAGGAAGCCTGGAAATACAATACTAGGAAATCCTACTTATGCAAACGGAAGAGGTTTTCTGTTTGGTGCCTTTCTCCTAACCTGGATCCACTTTCTGTGGATGTTCCTTTTGTTCTTTCTTATCCATGGGATTTGCTGAATGCTGTATTGGCATAGTCTTTGGTTAAAGCCTACTTATCAGCTGTCTCTGCTTGTCCGCCTTTATCTCCTCCTTTAGTTTCTAGGTTTGAAACTAGACAATTCCTTAAAGGAATCTGGGTAGTCTATTCCTCCTTCCTGAGATCTTAATTTTGTTTTGGAAACGCTGAAGCCTTCTAAGACTGCAGCTTCCCCTTCCTTGTAGCATTGCTCTTGGAAGACTGTGCTTCTGTTAGCCCTTACTTCTGCCAGATGGGTGTCTGAGCTTCAAGCCCTTATGGCTTGTCCTATCTCTGAACTGTCCAGATTTTCAGAGAATGTCCAGATTTTTGCCTCATAATTTTCAGGTCCATTTTTCATAAAATTGTGGTTTGGCAAATTAGTGACAAATCATTAAAGATTGAAGTTAGAAAATAATGACAAGACATGTGAGTTTCAGACTTCACACCCTTCAGAAAATTCATGCTAATGCAAAACGTGTTATTCTGTCAACTTTCTAAGTTTATAAGAATAATAATTAAAAATTGTCCCCCTTTTTGGGCCTTTGTCCCACTTTTATTAATGGCTTTGCCCAGGTTTCTTGATCTAACAGGTTAAGAAATATGCTTGTCCTCCTCTTTTGATGTTTTATAAGGACACTCTGTCCTTGTGTACTAATACTCCTTTTATGCCCAAGGTGGTGAATGAGTTGTCCCTTAATCAGTCTCTTCGTTTGTCCACTTTTTTCATTTTCAGCAGTCTGTCAGTGTGAAAGTGCTGCACATGTTGGATATGCATAGACAACTCGGATTTTATTTGGATGAGACTGTTAGAAAATCTGATCAGCTCTTTGTCTCGTTTCATCCTAGGTTATTAGGATTAGCTGTGTCCAAGCAGACTATTTATTCTCGGATCCTTAAAGCTATTTCTTTTTTGTTGTTCCTTTCATGGTAAGAGCATTCCCTACTCTAAGGCTCATTCTAGTAGAGCTGTGGCTTCTTCTGGTGCTTTTTTTCAAGGGTTTAGATACTAACTTTCTTCTTGAGGCAGTTTCCTGGACTTCTGTGCATACGTTTACCAAGCACTACAAGTTGGATGGAATTTCCACAGCTAGAGATGGTTTTGCTAGGACCATCTGTCATGACTTCCTAGAGAGCTATACTGGTCCTTCCTCCTCCCTCTCATATTCTTGAGCTTTAGCACTCTCCCCATTTTAATGAATACTGCAACAGTGAAATGGAAGGAATAATACATTTGTGTAAAATCTTACCATAACTGTAGATGTCCTTCTCTTCACTGTTGCAGTATTCACTCCCTCCATCCACCGTCTGGTCTATTTTCCTTGTGGATGTACTGATATCTTCTCTACTCCTTGGACTGGCATTCCTATTGGGACTCTCTGTTCTGAGGATGGTATGGCTGGATGTCACCTTTAAGTCCTGTGCTCTACGAGGAGCATGGATTACCTTAAAGCAACCTAAAGGCTTTGGTATGCTGTCCGGAAGTTGGACTGCCCTTGGCAAGGGATCCCTATTGTATTGAATTTTGCAACAGTGAAGAGAACATCTTTCATTATGGTAAGATTTTATACAACTAGACTTTGTTTCTTTTTGTTGGTTGTTTTTCTTTCTGAATGTTTTGCATCAGCTTGTACAGCTGTTAGAAATCCAGTGTTAAAAAAAGTGTGGTGGGTCCTCTGTTTGCTAGGTGTGATTAATGCATTTGTTAAGCTAAAACAAGGCTCTTTATTTTCCGATGGTAAGTTGGGGGCTAAGTCTGGACTGGCCACCAGTCATTTATAAATAAGATTTTTCCAAAGTATGCATAATATGGACACGAGTCATACAATTTTTATATATATATATATATATATATATATATATATATATATATATATATATATATATATATATATATACACACACATAATACTTATTTTACATTTGTTGACTGGGTTAGTCTGGCTGGGCATAAAGCCAATTTTTTTTAGCAGAGACCCGAGGATAAAAGCTCAAGAGAGGTACATAAGAGACAGTTACTTATAAAAATAGTCTTGATACAGTAAAACCGCAATCATAAACAGAAAAATAACGCATGCAATATTTACATTAAAACAATAGAAGAATACTGTATTACAGGAAGGATATTGTAGTTGCATGTTCTAAACTGGTTAAAATATATATTCTTACTGATAATAGGTGTCATTCTACAGATGTAAGGTATGTTCATTATACATTGCAATGACAGTTTAGGATGCTTATGTAGGTTCAGTGTTGCAGTATCCTCTCCATCTCTCCTATCCCTGGGGTTTGGGTGGGTATCCTGGGGCATGGTGAAAGATATTGGTATTCAGGCAGTCTTCTGGCTTCTGCATGGCAGTAATCCCAAGACTCAGTATTGCAACATTGATCTTCTCGAACATCTGCAGGTATGGTAAGTTATGCACTCAACTGTATATTTTTTGCTTCCCAGAGTCATCCAGAATATCAAGGACAGGAGAGGCCAGAAATTGTATTAATTGTCCCTTTTTAACCCAGATAGCAGTTGCTCTCCCAAATGTCAGTTGCCACATCTACCTTAATTTTCTTGTTTCTTACTTAAGTTTTATTTTATTGGTGTATGTGAATTTGTTAAACTAGACTAGACAGTGATCACAAATGAGCTTGTTTCAGACAGGAGAAAAATAACTAAGGAAAGCAAAGAAACAAAAACATGTATGTATATTACAGCATGATATGGCAAGTACAATGAGTACACAGTAGACAGGTGCAGTCACTGTATACAGTATGGAGAGGATCCATCACTCAAGTGTGGGAAGTTAAAGTCAGTGTTTGTGTATATGTAGAGAGCGAGCTGTGTTCAGTGCAGTTAGTAACCAAGTTAGCTGCTTTTGTAAATATCATCACACAAACTTTGTAGGGGGTAGAGTGATAGAGTAGGGCAACATTCTGTGACGTAATGTACCCATAGTGATGACATTTGTAGGAATCATTACTGTGAAGATGACATTTTAGTTTTATTTGGAATTTTGGGTAATATGTGGATTAGATTCCCATACTCTTAGGCCTAGAAAGGAGAATTAACGATCTATGCATTTAGTTTATTTTCAGTAGCAGGTAGGGTAGGACCTGGTGGTTTTGATTTCTGAGGTTGTAGGAAGAGGGTTCTCTTATTAGTTTAATTGCCAGAGGGGCAGTTGTGCAGTTGTTAAGGAAATTGTAAATTTGAGGTCATAAGAGCAGGGTCAGGTCTACAACTTCTCCAAGGTCTTCCTTCACTATGGTTTGTTTTCTGTCCACTTCCACAAAAGGCAGAAGATGTTCTTCGTGTTTCCCTGTTGCAGTCATTACATTTGGGTAATCTGCTGGCAGGTTGCCCTCAGTTGGCCTGATTAACAAAGTCTTGGGTCCTGCATCGGTTTCTGTCCCTTCTTCCATGACGTCAGGTTGTCAGGGGTATAAAACATGCAGCCGACACCATTACATCAATCTTTCTTGCCGTGCGGTGACCGAAGCAGAAGCAGTTCGCAAGTGCCAGTCGGCCAACTCCTGAAATTTTTTCATTTTAGAGTTTCAGAACCGAAGTCTTCAACTTAAAGCTAAGTACCCCATTGAGGCAACTTTTTCTTGCTCCTTAACAATGCCAGTAAAAGTTAATAATTGCATTACTTGTGGAAAGCAAATACCTCATAAAGATTTTCATTCGTACTGTATTCCTTGTCAAGGCCCTGACCACGACGTACCTTGCTGCCGGTTTTGTGCTGTATTTAACCAGCGCATTGTCCTTCGTCTGTACATTTTTGCCTCTAAATATTTCGGTTCTCGGTTTAATTATCCAGAAATGTCGTTGGTTAGCCATCTGACTACCGGGATTCCAAAAAAACGCAAAGATAAAGACAGAGACAGGCTGCCGAGGTCCAAAACTGCCGACAACGCTACTCCTAAGCCAGTCGCTGGTTCACCGGTACTCAGGCGCTTTCGCAGCCCCTGATACGCGCTACTTCTGATTCTCAGGCCTCTACTGAGACCCATTCGGAGTCAGGTATGCCGCAAGATACTTCAGCTATGGAACCCGCGGATGTCTATACCTTGGATGTGTCCGGAGCCGCTGTGCAGGCACCAGTTTCTGAGGGTGTATTCAGGCCGACAGACATGCATATTAAATCTACACCGCCTTTCATTACTAAGGTCTAAATCTCGATTCATATCTAAAAAAACCGACGGCCAGGCCAAATGCTCAGGCCCCTATGCCTAAAAGACAAATGATAAAAATGGCTGACCTTTGGGGGGGGCTGAGCTTGATTATGAATCTTCTGATCAGGATTCAGTTTCTTCTAACGCTTCTGATGACCTGGATTTGTCCATACCTACTTAGCTGGATTCTGATGCAGAGAATTCCATTCCCTCTGGTTCCCCCCCTGAGTATTTTTCTTTTGGGGAAACATTGCATACATTAAGGGAGCATTTCCACTGGGAAAGCCAGGAATTTTCTGATTCAAAAAAGAGGCTTGGGGATTTCCTTCTTCCTCAGCATAGGCCTTTGGCTATACCCCCTGTACTAGACATTGTTGATGTGTTCTCAGAATCCAGTTTGGCTCCTGATTCCCTGCCTCCGGCTCCTAGTAAACCTGACAGATACTACAGGGTTCCCAAGTCCCACAAGTTCCTTTTCAGAAATCCTGTTGCAGATCCAGAGACCATTTCTCAGGGGCTCAAAGGCATTAAGGATTCTACTGCTAAAAAATCCTACCCCTTCTGATAGAGACTCCAGGGAGCTTAGATGGGGTAAAAAGTTTTATACTTCTGCAACCTTGGCAATCAGAGCTTTAAACTGCCAGTTTCATATGTTAAAATATCAACAGCATATTATTAGACTGCTTGAACAGAAAATGATGTTGATTCCTGACTGTGTGGAAAATAAAGATTTACAGGATTTAATGCATTCTGCTGGACAAGTTGGAAAAAATAATTTGCAATGTGGTTTTGATACTTTAGAGGCCTCTTGCAGGGCTGCTGTTACTGGGTCTGTGCTTAGAAGGCATGCTTGGCTTAAGGAGCAATCTTTGCCTGATCATGTAAAAGCTAAATTGTTGGATGCTCCTTTAAATCAGGACCACCTGTTTGGCAGTAAGTCTGAAGAAGTTCTTAAAAAGATGGAAGATAAAGTTAAATCTATGCAAACTGTTAAATACTTTTTTACAAGTGCAACCTCCAAGATTTAGTAGGCACTGGTCTACTAAGAATTGGTCCTTTCCAGTCCCTTCCAGGTCCTCTCAAGCCAAACCCAGACACAGCCAAAACCCCAGATTTCTGTCCCAGGGGACTCTCAGAACTAAGCAGTGGGAAGCCTCCACTTCCAAATCTGGAAACAACAAGGCACCCTCCTATGGCAAACAGCCTCAATGACTTCCTCTTAAAATTCCCAAGCACTTATCTTTTGACCGCCCCTTTGGGGGGAAAGATTGCTCTTCATACAAAGAACTGGGAGCTTATAACCCAGGACAAATGGGTTTTAAATATAGTGTCCCACGGATACATATTTAATTTCCACACGTTGCCAGCACCAAACGGGTGGGCAGACCTTCCCCCAAATCAGTGGGCAGAGGCTCAGAAAGAAGTACTTTTCCTGTTAAGCTTGGGGGCTATTCAACTGGTACCAGAAGAGGAAAAGGGACAAGGTTTCTATTCCAGGCTTTTTCTGGTACCCAGAAAAGACGAATCATGGCTTCCAATCCTGGACCTGTCTACTCTAAACATCTTTCTGGAGATTCCAAAATTCAAGATGCTGACTGTTCACCAGTTACTTCCTATGCTAGGCAAAGGCACCTGGTTGGCAACTCTAGATTTAAAAGAAGCATACCTGCACATCCCAATCAGGAACTCTTGCAGAAGATACCTATGCCTCAAAGCAGGCTACTTGCATTATCAGTTCTCTGCACTGCCCTTTGGCTTGTCTACTGCGCCCAGGGTATTCACAAAGTGCCTGGCTCCAGTTATTGCATTTTGCAGGCAAAGAAACATTCAACTATATCCATACCTGGACGATTGTCTAATTCAGGCAGAAAACCAGGGCATACTTTTAAGTCATCTGGCCTTTGTAAAAAAGGGTTCTAACTTGTCTGGGGTACATCATAAACGAAAAGAAATCACAGCTGGTACCCCGTCAACAGATTACATTATTGGGTGCAAGCTTGAATACAACTGCCCAGATGGCCTTCCTCACATCAAAAAAGCAAATTCATTTGGTAACTTACTTCAAACAAGTGGCCACAAAAACCCTGCTATCTGCAAGACAAATACTGCAGGCCTTGGGGTTCATGGCCTCCTGCATTCTTCTAATTCTATATGCAATTCTGCATATGAGGAAATTACAGTGGTATCTAAAAAGTCTATGGAGTAAACATTGTCACAGCCTGGAAACAATGATTCCTATCATACCTTGCCTACGCCTGGACTTCCTATGGTGGGCAGAGGCCTGCCACCAAAACAAGGGACTACCATTCACACTGCCACCTGCCGCCCAAACCCTAACTACAGATGCATCATACTATGCATGGGGGGCTCACCAGGCAGGGAAGTGCATTCAGGGCAAGTGGCACCCAAATCAAATGCTTCTTCATATCAATCAAAAAGAAACGTTAGCTGTACAGAATGCTCTGACAGTCTTCAAGGACTACATTCTTCCAGGACAACTAATGGTAAAGACTGACAACACCACGGTTGTGTGGTACATAAACAAGCAGGGGGGTACACATTCCTACCCCCTCTGCAGACTAGCCATGGCATTGTGGAACACAGCCTTGAGCTACCAAGTTCACCTACAAGCTCAATTCCTGCCAGGAAAATTGAATACACTGGCAGATGGACTAAGCAGAAACCTCATGGACCCACACTAGAGGAAACTGGAACCACAGATTTTCAACATGTTGACAAGCGAATGCAGGAGCCCAGACATAGATCTATTTGCCTCCCCCCAGAACTAACAGTTGGACAAATTTTGCACAAGTACTCCCCACAAAAAAGACTGGAAAGTGGATACTCTGTCCTTCAGCTGGAAAAACCTTTCAGTCTACGCCTTTCCCACTCTGCCTCTGCTCTCCAAAGTTCTACTAAAAGTCCATCAGGACAAAAGGATGATTTTGATTGCTCCAGACTGGCCGCGCCAACACTGGTACCCCCTCCTGCACAGTGTCACAAACCCCTCCATGGCACCTGCCTCAGATCCCTTCCCTGCTGTCTCAGCAGGAGAACCAAATTCTGCACCCTCAGCTTCCAACATTGAAACTTGCAGCCTGGCGTATCACTTAAATTCACCCTTATCATCCCTCAGCAAACCTGTGATGGATGTCATCTTGGAGGCAAGGAGACTTAATACTAGAAAATCTTATGCTGACAAATGGAAATGATTCTGTGCCTGGAACCAGTCTTTATGGATGAGCACAGCAACACCCAATTTACCTCAGATTTTGCAATACTTAACTGAGATGCTTCACAAGGGCCTGTCTTTTTCCTCCATTAAAATCCACGCATCGGCTATTTCAGCTCATTATAACACAGAACCTCCCCTCTTCTCTCATCCTCTGCTCAAGCAGTATCTCAGAGGGGCAAAAAACTTGAGACCACCCAGGAGAGCTGCTACCCCTGCCTGGGACCTTAAACTTTGTTTTGGAGAAACTCACTCTACCTCCTTTCGAGCCAGCTGCTACTGCAGAGTTAAAATTCCTTTCTTGGAAAACAGCCTTCCTTTTAGCAATCACTTCAGCTAGAAGGATATCTGAATTACAGGCCCTTATGGCAGTGGAGCCTTTCATCATCTTTCAAGCGGACAGGGTATCTCTCAGGACCAATCCATCCTTCATGCCCAAGGTGGTTTCCAGTGTGGCTCTGAATCAGTCCATACATTTGCCAACCTTCTTTCCCAATCCACAGAACAATGGGGAAAGGATTCTGCATTCCTTGGATCTGCACAGACAACTTAGATTCTACTTTGACAGGACTAAATCTCGAAGAAAATCTGAACAACTGCTGGTAGCATTTGCTGCAGGGGCAGAGGGGAAGGCTATTTCAAAACAAACCATTTCTAAATGGATAAGCCATTGCATTCATGTCTGCTGTAAGCACCATGGAAAACCTATCCCCCAGGGGATCAGATTTCACTCCACCAGGGCTGCATCTACTTATGCAGCCTTTCGCAGAGGTGGTCCTACCAGGAAGCTGCTACCTGGAGCTCTATACATACTTTCACCAAGCATTATTATTTACCAATTTTTCTCTAAATCCAGAGCTGGCTTTGCCACTGCTGTTTTGCAGGGCCTTATAGCTGGTCCTAATGCTGTATAAACTTCTCCTCCCAACCATAGCTTTGGGAATCTACCCAAATGTAATGACTGCAACAGTGAAACACGAAGAACATTGTACAGTTGTGTACACCTACCATAAATGTAGATGTTCGAGTGTATTCACTGTTGCAGTCCTGGTTACCCTCCCTCCAGCCCCCTAGTTTTTTCTGTCTATACCTCTACTTTCCTTTCTGTACATAAAAGCATTTTTGGTGCATTTACTTTTTGTTGGAGGCATACTTTTGTGTTTTTGCTTATTTGCTCCCCATTAGGGACACCTGACATCTGGGGGCAAGAAAAACTGATGTAATTGCATCGGCTGCATGTTTTATACCCCTAATGACCTGATGTCATGGAAGAAGGGACAG
>NC_056747.1:580134526-580169526 GCF_019279795.1 Protopterus annectens | reverse complement strand
GGGTAAGAAGGTATACACTTCTGCAACTTTGGCCATTAGGACCTTAAACTGTCAGTTTCATATGTTAAAGTATCAGCAGCATATTATTGGATTGCTTAAACAGAAAATGATGTTGATTCCTGACTGTGCTGAAAGTAAAGAATTACAGGATTTAATGCATTCTGCTGAACAAGTTGGAAAACTTACTTTGCATTGTGGTTTTGATTCCTTAGAGGAATCTTGCAGGGCTGCTGTCACTGGGTCTGTACTTAGAAGGCATGCTTGGCTTAAGGAGCAATCTTTGCCAGATCATGTTAAAGCTAAATTACTGGATGCTCCCTTAAACCAAGACCGCCTGTTTGTCAACAAAGCAGAAGTACTTAAAAAGATAGAGGAGAAAGCTAAATCTATGCAAACTGTTAAAGATTTCCTGCAAGTACAGCCTCCCAGATTTAGTAGGCATTGACCCTCTAAGAATTGGTCCTTTTCTGCCTCATCCAGGCCTTCTCAGTCCAAACCCAGAACCAGCAGAACACACAGACTTCAGTCCCAAGGTACTCACAGGCCCAAGCAGTGGGGGGCTCCTACTTCCAAATCAGGGAGTAAGTAAGACTCCCCCTATGGTAAACTGTCTCAGTGAGTTAACTTTAAACCTTCCAAGCCCTGCTCAACTGACTGTTCCTTTAGGGGGAAAGATTGTCCTGCATGCAAAAAATTGGGAACTCATTACACAGGACAAGGATACAGATTCCACTTCCCCTCCTTACCAACCCCAAACGGTTGGCCAGACCTAGCCCCAGATCAGTGGGCAGAGGCTCAAAAGCAAGTTCTCTCTCTTTTAAGCATCAGGGCTATTCAGCCTGTCCCAGTAAAAGAATGGGGGCAAGGTTTCTACTAAAAGACAATTCCTGGCGTCCTGTTCTGGACCTGTCTATCCTAAACACATTTTTTGGTAATCCCAGAATTCAAGATGCTAACTCTTCATCAGCTGCTTCCCATGCTAGGCAAAAATGCCTGGTTGGCAACACTGGATTTAAAGGAAACCTACCTGCACATCCCAGTAAGGGAATCTTGCAGAAGATACCTACGCTGTACAGCAGGCTACATGCACTTCTCAGTTCTCTGCACTGCTCTTTGGCTTATCTTCTGCGCCCTGGGTATTCACAAAGTGCCTAGCTCCAGTCATTGCATTTTGCAGGCAAAGAAATATTCAAATATACCCATACCTGGACGATTCTCTAATTCAGGCAGAAAGCAGGGACATGCTACTAAATCATCTGGCATTTGTAAAGAAACTTCTAACCTCACTGGGGTACACCATAAATGAAAGGAAATCACACCTGGTACCATGTCAAAAAATTATATTCCTGGGAGCAAGCTTGAATACAACTTCCCAGATGTCCTACCTCACGCCAGAGAAACAAGTTCATTTGACAGCCTACTTCAAACTAATGGCCACAAAGACCCAGCTATATGCAAGGAAAATACTGCAAGCCCTGAGGTTCATGGCCTCTTGCTTTCTACTAATTTTGTATGCAAGACTGCATACGAGGAAACTACAATGGTATCTAAAATCCTATGGTGTTAACATTCTCAGGATCTGGAATCAATGATTCCTTTCATACCTTGTCTACAGATAGAGTTCCTTTGGTGTGCAGGGACCTGTCCCCAAAACAAGGGACTGCCATTCACTCTACCCCCTGCCGCCCAAACCCTAACAACAGACGCATCAGATTATGCTTGGGGGCTAACCTGGCAGGGCAGTGCATTCAGGGCAAATGGAACCCAAGTCAAATGCACCTGCATATCAATCAAAAAGAAATGTTAGCTGTACAGAATGCTCTGACAGCCCTCAAGGACCACATTCTTCCAGGACAATTATTGGTAAAGACGGACAACACCACTGTTATGTGGCACATAAAAAAGCAGGGGGGAACCCACTCATACCCTCTCTGCAGACTAGCCATGGCTCTGTGGAACACAGCCTTGAGCTATCAAGTGCACCTACAGGCTCAATTCCTGCCAGGAAAGTTAAATACACTGACAGACGACCTAAGCAGAAACCTCATGGACCCATACGATTGGGAACTGGAACCAAAGATATTCAAGATGTTGAGAAACAAATGGAGGACCCCAGAGATAGACCTTTTTGCCTCCCCCGAGAACTACCAATTGGACAAGTACAGCACAAGGACTCCCCACAAACAAGCTTGGAAAGTGGATGCCCTGTCCTTCACCTGGAAAAAAACATCAGTTTATGCCTTTCCCCCTCTGCATCTCCTCTCCAAAGTGCTACTAAAGATCAATCAGGATAAACCAAGGGCAATACTGATTGCACCAGACTGGCCACACCAACACTGGTGTACCCCCTCTTGCGCAGTGTGTCACTGCTGGCAGCATGGCACCTGCCTCCAGCCCCTGCCCTGCTGTCCCAGCAGGAGGGCCAGATTCTGCACCCACAGCTTCAATCCCTGAACCTGGAAGCCTGGCTAATTACCTTATTTCTCCATTACCATCCCTCAGTAAGCAAGTGATGGATGTCATTCTGGAGGCAAGGAGGCCTAGTACTAGAAAATCCTATGCTGTAAAATAGAAAAGATTATTTTCCTGGAGCCAAACTCAGGGGATGGGCACCGCAGCGCCCAATTTACCTCATATTCTTCAATACTTAACCGAGATGCTTCACAAGGGCCTTTCCGTTTCTTCCATCAAAATTCATGCCTCAGTCATTTCGGCTCATTACAATACAGAACGCACCCCTCTTTTCTCATCCACTGCTAAAGCAATTCCTCAGAGGGACCAAAAACTTAATACCACCCAGGAGAGCCCCCTCCTCCAGCCTGAGACCTTACCTGTGTATTGGAAAAGCTCACTCTACCTCCCTTTGAGCCAGCTGCAAATGCAGAGTTGAAATTCCTTTTTTGGAAAACAGCCTTCCTTCTAGCCATCACTTCAGCAAGAAGGGTGTCTGAATCACAGGCCGTCATGGCAGTGGAGCCAATCCCTCCTTCATGCCCATGGTGGTATCCATTGTGGCCCTTAATCAGTCCATTCATTTGCCAACCTTCTTTTCTAATCCACAGAACAAAGGGGAATGAATACTGCACTCCTTGGACATGCACAGACAACTTAGATTTTACTTGGACAGGACTAAGCCTCTCAGGAAATCTGAACTGCTGCTGGTTGCATTTGCTGCAGGCGCAGAGGAGAAAGACATTTCAAAGCAAATCATTTCTAAGTGGATAGGCCATTGCATTCATTTCTGCTATAAGCGTCATGGAAAACCTACCCCACAGGGGATAAGACCACACTCAACCAGGACTGCATCTATCTCTACAGCCTTTCTCAGAGGTGTCCCTACCAGGGACATCCTTGAAGCTGCTACCTGGAGTTCTGTACATACCTTCACTAAGCATTACCACTTGCCAATTTTTTCTAAATCCAGAGCTGGCTTTGCCACTGCAGTTTTGTAGGGCCTTATAGCTTGTCCTAATGCTATCTAATTACCTCCTCAAATCCTTAGCTTTGGGAATCTACCCAAATGTGATGACTGCAACAGTGAAACACAAAGAACATAGTACAGTTGTGTACACTGTTGCAGTCATGGATGTTCATCGTGCATACAGCTGCAGTAATCACAGATGGGTTTTCTGCCGTCAGGCGGTCCCTCGGTCAGCCGAATTCCAAAGTCTTGGTCCGGCGTCGGTTGTCGTCACTTTCTCTTCTGACGTCAGTGAGGCCAGAGTATATAAGACACAGCCGACGCCATGTTCTCCAGTCTTTTTTGCCGCGCGGTGCCCGAAGCAGAAGCAGTTCGCAAGTGCCGGTCGGCCAGCTCCTGAATTACGAATATTTTGGAAACTGAAGTCTTCATTAAAGCTAAGTACCCCATTGGGGAAACTTTTCTTGCCTCAGACCTATGTCAGAAAAAGTTAATAATTGTATTTCTTGTGGGAAGCAAATACCGCATAAGGATTTCCATTCCCTCTGCATACCTTGTTTGGGCCCAGACCACGACGTCTCGGGCTGTTGCTTTTGCGCTACCTTCAATAAACGCACTATTAAGCGTCGGGCGGAGTTCGCCCAGCTCTACTTTGCTAAAGCTTTTGATTATAAAATGTCGTCGGACACTCCGACTACTGTTTTGTCAAAAAAACGCAAGGAAAAGGACCGACACGCGAGGCCCGCGGTCCCCGCTGACACCACGCCAAAACAGGCTACACGTGGTCCGGTTCTCAGCGAGACGCCTTTGCAGTCCCTGACTACCGACGACACTCCTTTGGCTGTGTCCTCTGTACCCGAGACCGCTGGGACCTCGGCCCTTTCCCAGACTACTACCGAAGGCCTTGCTAATGTTGAGCCTACTAATGTGGACAGGTCCACCTCCACCCATGGTGTATTTAGGCCCTCATCATCTTTTTCAATTAAGGCCTTTACTAAATCCAAAGCAGCCAGGCATCCCACGAGGCCTGTTGCACAGGGGCCATCTCCAGGTCCCATGCCTAAAAAACAGATGCTTAAAATGGCTGAGGATTTAATTACTCTTATCAGAGGTTCTCAACCCCCTCCAGACAAGAGACCCAGAGTGGAGGAAGATCCTCCCTCTTCTGATCAGGGATCCATTTTATCAGAACATTCTGATGCAGAGGAACACTCTTACTCTACTTTTGAGGATTCGGATGCAGAACAGTCCATTCCTTCTGTATCCCCGCCTGAGGATTTTTCCTTTGGGGAAACCTTGCACACCTTGAGGGAACACTTCCATTGGGAAGGCCAAGACTTTTCAGATTCCAAGAAAAGACTTAGGGAATTTCTTTTGTTACCTCAACACAGACCTCTGGCTATACCCCCTGTTTTGGACATACTGGATGATGTCTATTCGGAGGCTTGCCTTAACCCGGATTCTCTGCCTCCTGCACCAGTCAAACCTGATAGGTATTACAGAGTACCCAGTTCTCACCAATTTCTCTTCAAAAGCCATAATGCTGACCCTGAAACCATTTCTCAAGACCCCAAGGGATTGAAGGCCTCCACTGCCAAGAATCCACTTCCTGCAGAAAGGGAATCTAGATCTTTAGAAAGGTGGGGGGAAAAGGTATATACCTCGGCCACCCTAGCCATGAGGGCCTTAAATTGTCAGTTTCATATGCTTAAATATCAACAGTTCCTGTTATCACAATTAAGGAACAAAATATCTCAACCTGAACAACCAGATTTAAAGGAGTTACAGGATATGATGCATAGTGCAGAGCAAGTGGGTAAACACACTTTACAATGTGGTTATGATGCCCTAGAGGCTTCAAGTAGAGCGGCTGCTACGGGATCAGTCATCCGAAGACATGCTTGGCTTAGAGAACAAAACTTGCCTGATCATGTGAAAGCTAAACTTCTAGATGCTCCTTTACAAAAGGATGTGCAGTTTGGTACTAATGCTGAGGAGATATTACGGAAAATGGAAGAAAAAGCCAAATCCATGCAAACTGTCAAAACCTTTTTCCAGGTCCAACCACCACGTTTTAGCAGAAATTGGCCTTCAAAGAACTGGTCCTTTCCAGCCACTGACAAGCCCCAAAGAGGCAGATGCAGACGCACAAGGGGCAGAGGGCAACCACAGGGATCATATAGAGGACGACAATGGCAAACTCCAGCACCAAGAGGTGGCGAGGACAGTGCACAACAATACAGGAAGCAAACCCAATGACTCCCTCATTTCCATGCCAAGCATGTCTCAGCTGGCAGCACCTTTGGGAGGAAAGCTAGCATTATTTGCAAACAATTGGCATATTGTCACAACAGACAAATGGATCCTGGACATTATAAACAGAGGCTACAAATTTCATTTCCACACTCTTCCAAAAATGAGAGGCATGCCAAACCTGCCACAGAATCAAAGGGCAGAGGCACAACTACAAATCTCAAAGCTCTTAAACATGAGAGCTATTCAGGAGGTACCTTCTCACGAACAAGGTCAAGGTTTTTATTCAAGGCTTTTTCTGGTACCAAGGAAAGGAACCGACTGGAGACCCATTTTGGACTTACCCATCCTAAACACATTTCTACTCGTAACAAAATTCAAGATGCTCACATTACAGCAACTTCTTCCCATGCTGGGCAAGGAGTTTTGGCTGATAACATTGGACCTCAAGGAGGCATACCTGCATGTCCCAATCAGACAAAGCTGCAGAAGATACCTCAGATTTCTTGCAGGTTCAATCCACTATCAGTTCTCTGCATTGCCCTTTGGCTTATCTACTGCGCCCAGAGTATTCACAAAGTGCCTGGCATCAGTGATTGCTTACTGCAGACTTCAAGGGATACAAATTTACCCTTATTTGGATGACTGCCTGATCCAGGCGGACAGCAAGCACATACTTCTGGAACATCTGACATATGTGACACGGCTATTGCATGCCCTGGGATACACAATCAACAAAGAGAAATCAAGGCTAACACCATCTCAGAAAATAACCTTCCTGGGTGCCAACTTGGACACAAACACCCAGATGGCCTATCTTACGCCAGAAAAACAAGGGCAACTATCTCAGTACTTCAAAATACTAGCAAAAAGTACCAGGCTTACTGCAAGGAAAATCCTGCAGGCTCTGGGATTCATGGCATCTTGCATTCTTTTAATCCCATGTGCAAAGCTGCATATGAGGAAACTTCAGTGGTACCTAAAAAACCTATGGTCTCAACACAGTCACAGTTTGGAAACAATACTACCAACAATCCCATGTTTGCAAAAGGAATTTCTATGGTGGGCCCAAGCATGTCAAGCAAACACAGGCCTCCCATTCTGCAAGCCTCAAGCAGAGCAAGTTATCACAACAGACGCCTCAGATTACGCAGGGGCACATGAAGGACAGGTGCATCCAGGGCAAATGGTCAGAAAAAGAAAAGCACCCCCACATCAATCAAAAAGAAATGCTAGCAGTAATAAATGCAATTACAGCTTTCAAGGACTTCCTGCATCCAGGACAATTACTCATAAGAACAGACAACACCACAGTAATGTGGTACATAAACAAACAAGGAGGAACACATTCATACCCCTTGTGCAGACTAGCCATGACCCTTTGGAACCTGGCTCTGGAATGGCAAATCGAACTTCAAGCTCAGTACCTGCCAGGATTGGAAAACACACTGGCAGACAAATTAAGCAGAACTATGACAGATCCACACGAATGGAAGTTACATCCGCAGGTGTTTGCAGAAATAACCCAAGTGTGGGGGAGGCCAGACATAGATCTTTTTGCCTCACACAGGAATCATCACTTGGAAAGGTTTTGCTCGAGGACCTTTCATCCAAAGGCCTGGAGAGTGGACGCCCTTTCATTCAGTTGGACAGCATGGACAGTTTACGCATTCCCACCTCTGCCTCTTCTGCCCAAGGTACTTTTGAAAGCAAGAGCAGACAGACCGAAGATGATACTGATTGCTCCAGATTGGCCAAGGCAACACTGGTACCCATTGCTGAGGAGCCTAACACATACTCCTCCCTGGTCCCTGCCTCTAATGCCACTTCTACTGACTCAGCACAGTTACAAAACTCCACAGTCAGCTGAAAACACTCAATCTCGCTGCATGGAAAATTCCTTAACATCGCAACAGACCCTACTCTCCAAGGAGGTGAAGGATGTCATTTTGGAGGCCAGAAGACCATCAACTAGGACAGCTTATTCCGCAAAATGGAAGCGGTTTTGTTCTTGGAATGCGAAAAAAGGCCAGGACCCTAGAAAACTGAACTTGCCTCAGGTATTACAATATCTAGCTGAGCTGCTGAATAGTGGACTTTCATTTTCTTCCATAAAAATCCATGTCTCAGCTATTTCTGCAGAATACAACACGGATCCTCCTTTATTTTCTCACCCACTTTTACGACAGTTCCTCAGAGGGGCTAAGAATATTAGACCACCAAGGAAACAACCAATACCAGCCTGGGATCTTAATTACATACTAGAAAAATTAACATTGCCCCCTTTTGAACCAGCTGCCTCAACAGATTTGCAATACTTGTCCTGGAAAACTGCCTTCCTTCTAGCTATCACTTCAGCTCGCAGAGTTTCGGAATTACAGGCCCTCATGGCGGTGCAGCCCTTTCTCATTTTCCATCAGGACAGGGTCTCCCTTCGTACCAACCCATCATTTATGCCTAAAGTGGTATCTAGGGTAGCTTTAAATCAAGCCATACACCTTCCTACTTTTTACCCCAACCCGCAAAACAAAGGGGAAAGGCTACTACATTCCTTAGGCATCCATAGGCAGCTACGTTACTATTTGGACAGAACAAAGTCCTTCAGGAAATCAGAACAACTCTTTGTGTCCTATGCTGTAGGGGCTCAAGGGAAGCCAGTTTCCAAGCAGACTATTTCAAAGTGGATAGGCCACTGCATACGGTTTTGTTATTCCTATCATGGGAAATCTGTTCCTACAGGTATCAGACCACACTCCACCAGGGCCACAGCTACCTCTACAGCCTTCCTCAGAGGAGTTCCTACCAAAGATATTCTGGAGGCAGCCACTTGGAGTTCTGTACATACACAAAACACTACCACTTGCCCTTATATTCCAGAACAAGAGCAGGCTTTGCCACTGCTGTCTTGCAGGGCATTCTGGCTCAACCCAGTTCCTCCTAGTACCTACCACCCTGTGCGTAGCTTTGGGATTCTACCCATCTGTGATTACTGCTGCTGTATGCACGATGAACATAGTACAGTTTTGTACCTACCATAAATGTAGATGCTCGAGTGCTAATACAGCTGCAGTACAGGTTTCCCTCCCTCCTTCCCCACTTGGTAAAGGCATGGGGCCTAACAACCTCTTCATACAGCCTGACTGGGTTATCCTTCTAAGGTTTATTTGCTTGCAACCACTGTTTTTGGATTATACTGCATTACATGCATACGCATATAAGCATAATTTATGTATTGCCTTCTTTTGGGGGGCACCTGACATCGGGGGCAAGAAAGACTGAAGAACATGGCGTCGGCTGTGTCTTATATACTCTGGCCTCACTGACGTCAGAAGAGAAAGCGACGACAACCGACGCCAGACCAAGACTTTGGAATTCGGCCGACCGAGGGACCGCCTGACGGCAGAAAACCCATCTGTGATTACTGCAGCTGTATTAGCACTCGAACATCTACATTTATGGTAGGTACAAAACTGTACTTTACCCTCCCTCCAGCCCCTTGACTTCTGTTGTCTATACCTCTATTCTTGTTTTGCTATGCGTAAAGCTTTTTGGTGTATTTGCTTTTTTGTTGGAGGTGTAACCTTGTATATAATTGCTTCCCATTATGGGGGGCATCTGACATCTGGGGCAAGAAAAACTGATGTAATGTCATCGGCTGCAAGCTTTATACCCCTGACAAATTGACGTCATGGAAGATGAGACAGCAACCGACGCAGGACCCAAGACTTTGATAATCAGCCTGACTGAGGGCTACTGCAAGCAGATAACCCAAATGTAATGACTGCAACAGTGAATACACTCGAACATCTACATTTATGGTAAGTGTACTCAACTGTACTTTGTGGCTTATGTAGCTCTGAATGCAGCTTCTGCTATTTTAATATGCGATTGTGTTTGTAGTGCAAGTTCTGTGCTTTAAACACAGGCCAGTACCCGGAGCTTGAAATGAAGCAGGTTGTAGGAAAGAATCTCTGTTTACATGCTTCTCCTTACCCAGGTATGCAGCAAGTTGCACACTGTGATAGCTTAATGTATGGTATATACTTGTTTGCAGTACTCTCTTCTAACATTTATATTTTCCTTGTATACAATTGTTTATTTACTTAAAATTTGTTTACTGGGAATGCCCAACTTGGAGCGAGACAATTTTCAGCAGATGCCCAGGGAGAAATACTCCAGACGCATGTCGTTAGAATGTAGGAGAAAACCGGAACACCCAGAGGTAACGCATTCGAACACAGGGAGGACATGCAGGCTCTGCACAGAAGGCACACCAGCCAAGAATCAACCGGAGAACCTCTTGCTGTGAGGTGACTACTTAAACCGCTGCACCACTGCACTATCTAAATGTTGGAGTTAATGTTCCGAAGTGCACGCTTTAGATTTCATCATCCTCAATGCTGCAATAGTCTTTTAATGTATATGTGTTATATCCTGCTAGGATGCAAAATCCAGGCAGGTTCACAAAGCTCCGTCTCTGTCCCACACCTTCACTCTGACTGCTGATTGGCTAGACCCTTGGAGGGAAATCAGCATTCAGAAAGAAGACAGGGTTAGTACTTTCTTGCTGCCTCTAGAGAAAGAGCTCTCTGGGATCAAAGGAGCAGCAATCAGCCTTCTAGCTTCATTTCTGGCAGTTAAGTCCCAGATAAGAACCCTTCCATACTGAAATTATTGCCCTGTTAAAATGTTTTTCTAATTTGGACAGAAAAAAAGTGGAATTTCCCCTTTAAAAACTTGGTATTTTTCCCCAATTTCTCAAGTTTCCTGTCAGTGACCACTGTTTTTGTTAAGGGCTTGCTTTTTGATATGGGGGCTAGTTTTGTGGTAAAAGAGTACTGATTTTGTAAACTTTTAATCTAAATATGTGACTTTAAGGACCAGAAAGTGCTTTGACAAAACAAATACCTTTTTTAACATTTTTAATGCTTGTGTACACTTACCTGTTCATTTTTTCTGTCAGATGCATTCTCTAGAATTGCTACATTTTTGACAGAAATTTCTGATCAGTTGTCAATCTTCACTTAATCCTTGGGTTGGTTCCATATATCGGAACTGACTTGGCCGTTATTACAGCTCGTGCCCTCCAAACTCTCGAGCTTAGCTTTGCCCATAATGCTCCTCGCATGATTACCTCAGATGTCATTTGCTGCTTTCAGAGCCAGACACATCTATCAAAACAGCTCTCAAGCAAGGGAGTTTTTTTTATAAGTAATATTTTTCTTTAAATCTCCTTTTAGTGACTTCTTTCCTTTTTCTCATACCCATCTCCTCTGTTACTACTTTCATTTCTTAAAGTAAGTAGTGTTTTCTTGTCATACCATCGTTAGTATTTTTTCTCCCTTACCATCAAGGTAATTCTTTGTACCATCGTTGGTACCTTTACTTTCATTTCCTTCCTTTCCTTTCTTTACCATTAGGTAAATCTTTTGCACCATTGTTGGTATGAATTTTCCTTTAAAAAAAAAAAAAAAATCTAAACTTTAAACTTTGCTATCTTAACTTCTTTTTCAACCATTTTTTTCTGCCTGTGTAGTTTATTGTAATGGCTGAAAAAAAGCAAGGGAACTCCTGCCTTTAAAAGATGTCAGAAGTGTGAGTGTAAATTATCCAACTTGGACAGACACTCCTTGTGTGTGTATTGTTTGGGCGTAGTATACCTTCAGGAAGACTGTGCCATCTGTCATGGCTTCAGTCACTGGGCCCTTATTGAGAGAAAAAACAAGCTCATTCTCAAAGGCCTTATTAAATTTTCTTTCAACAAGGCCATATCTGCTGTCTCTTTCGGCTTTTCCTGGTTAGGGGTCGCCACAGCGGAACTCCGGTCCCCTAATGATAGGTAATTGATTTTTACGTACCAAGTTACCAGCCCTGACGCACAACCTTCAATGAAGGTACGCCCATTCAGGCATGTCTCCACGCAGAAGACGGTCTAGCTGAGAATCGAACCGGTCAGCGTCTTACTGTGAGGCGACAACGCTACCGCAGCACCACCATCGCGGGTCATATCTGGTTCTCTAAAATCAAAAACATACATTAGCTCCCCACCTTTATCATCTTCCTCATATAAACATGGACGTTCAAAGAAGAGGAGCAGCTCTGCCGGCAGTATCTTAGGCACCATTATCAAAATGCTTAAGACTTCCCTGATTCGTAGTTTCATTAGAACTGACTGGGGAAAAGACTGTCCTTTATTCCTGTGTTGCAGTATTCTTGTTGGATTTCCTGCCCTCAGGCGACTCGTACATCGGCTCCTATACAAAAGCTTCAGCTTTGCTATTGCAGCTGCATGGGATGTCACACGTATGGCCATAAACCAGGGGCCTTAAATGTGATGTCTGCATGCACAATCCCCAGAACTTTTCAGCTGCAGACGACCGACTCCTCGTGTGTTCACTCCTTCACCTCAGATGTCACAATAAAGCTAAGAAACCTGTTGGGGTTATTTTCTTCATATCTGATTGTTATTGCTTAGGCTTGGTTTGTTGTAGCAATTTATAGCCGATGTCAGGTAAAAAGGGTAAATGCCAATACGGACGGGTACCAGATACCCCATAAAGACTCCCATGATTGGTGTTTTTTGCTTAGGCCGGGAGCATGACCATACCGCTTGCTCCATTTGTTAGTCGTTTGTGCCAAAGACCCTATGCAGCCATCTGGCCATGCTTGACCTTTATTTAGAAAACCAACACCTTATGCAGTTAGCCCTAAGGAAGGACCCCGCCTTGGAGGCCACGTCAGAACTTCCGTGTAAGAAGGCCAAGTTTCCCAGGCTGTCTTCTTCTGCAGCTCCGTTACCAGACGCCTTGCCAGCTGCCAAATTAGGAGCTGAGGGATGCCTGGCGGATCCGTCGACTTCACCGACCACCTTTATGGAAGCCATTGCTCAGCCAATGACTGCATGTCCCTGAAGCCATCCCAGACCTCCGGCTACCATCGAGGTCGAAGAGGAACCAGAATCTGTGGAGCCTCCAACCGGTATCCCGCCTTCGGGCACAGTCCCTATCAGACCTGATTCCAGGCCTGCTCTTCATCTACCTCAGCAAAAAAAGAAACATAAAACCAAGCATACCTCTTCCACTGCAGAAGGCCTACCTGACTGGCAGTCCTTCACTTCTTCCCTGATGCAGGCCTTTATGGCCCTTAGGCCCTCAGCCTCATCCTACACTGCTCTGTCTTTGCTCAGCCCTAGGCCTACTTCAGCCGCCCCCCCCCCCAACATCTCAGGTTAGGGAAGAGCATGATGCATCCTTTTCCTCCTCTGAGGACTCAATATCTTACACCTCCCAAATTGCTTCACCCCAGGAGTATTATCCTCCTAATGAGGAATCTATAGAGGGAGATTCACCCCCTGAGGACATCACTTTTGGTGAGACTATTACCAAAATGAAAGATTCCTTCAAATGGGATAGCTCACAAATGTCTGATACCCAAAAGAGGTATTTTGCGCTTCAAGTAGAATCCCCTCTCCTTTTGCTGTTCCACTAGTCATACCTGCATACCTTTAACTCTGCATCTAAGACTCCAGATTCACAGCCACCTGCCCCCAGGTGACCAGATCGCTTTTACAATGTGCCTGACAAGCAGAAATTCTTAATCAAACCTCTCTTAGCCGACCTAGCAGTGATTGCCACCTATCCTGATAAGCAATCCAGACTCCTTCCTTCTGCCTCACTCCTACCCATAGATAAAGACAGCAAATCTATGGATAGGATTGGTAAGAAGGTCTACACCTCCTCCGTTTAGGCTTTCAAAGCCATTAACTATCAGATGCATATGACTAAATATGCTCTGGATCTGGTCTCTCAAGCCTTTTCCATGCTGGCCACTATCCCTGACTGCCCCACTAAGGCTGACATCACCTCCAAACTTTCTCTGGCTACACAAGTAGCCAGACACTCGATTAGATGCAGATATGATGCTGCAGAAGCATCTGCTCCAGTTCTCAGGAGATGCTCCTGACTGAGACTTCAAAATCTCCCAGAAGACTTAAGTCAAAAGGTCTTGGATTCCCCCCTAGACCACAGTTTCCTTTTTGGAAAGCAATCTGCAGATTATTTTAAGAATCTGCAAGAAAAAAGTAAAGAATTGCAGGACATAAAACATTTATTGGTGTCCCCTATTTCAAAGTAGTACAGAAACTATCCAGCTAAAGCCACCTTTGTGAGGCAAAACCCAGCCCAGGCAGGTACTTCCTCTTCCAGATCTAGAAGAGTTGCAAGATGACCCACCACTTCCAAACTTGCTTCCCCGCATCCTCAGCTTAGACAGCCTTTTCAGGTCAGGGGAGGCTCCAATAATGCATGACTGCCTTGCCCACGTACCCTTCTCAGTCCGCCTCTTCCACTGCCTCCCCTTCTGGGAAACCATAACCTCTGGACATATGGGTACTATCCATAATACAAAAAGGATATTTCCTCTCCTGGAAAGTAAAACCACCCATGAGAGGCATCCCTTTCCCTCCCAAAAAATAACAGCATTTCCTTCCACAGGTTCTGACAGACCTGAAGCTGGGTACCATAGAACCAGTCCCCTCAGGGCAGGCAGGAAAAGGTTTCTACTCCCTTTTCTTCTGGTTCCCAAAAAAACGGCCCATGGAGATCCATCTTAGACTTCTCCTTAAGTCTTTTCCTTCAGGTGCTCACCTTCAAAATGCTGTCACTTCCAACCGTGCTTCCACTCATTACAGCCAAGGGCTTCATGGCCACCTTGGACCTAAAGGAGATCTACTTACACATACCCATCAGACCCTCCCACAGAAGATTTCTGCATTTCTCTGGGCCCTCTTCTCATTTCCAATTTACTGCTTTGCCCTTTGGTTTGTCCACTGCCCCCGAGTGTTCACAAAATGCCTGGCCCCGGCCATTGCATTTTGCAGATTTACCCCTATCTAGACGACATCCTAATACTAGCAGAGTGCAACGATACCCTTTCAAATCATCTGCACTTCACCATGTCCCTTCTACAAAGTCTAGGGTTCACTGTCAACCTTCCAAAATCTTCCTTGACCCCAGAACAGAACAAGATTTTTCTGGGTTGCAGAATCCAAACGGGCAGAATGGCTTTTCTTCCACAAGACAAGGTCCAATCCCTGACTTCCCACTTCAAAGAGCTGCTACAGACACAGGTAATAACTGCAAGGCAATTCCTATGAATCCTGGGCTTAATGGCAGCCACCATCCCTATGCTCCCAGTGGCCAGAATGCATATGCGCAAGCTACAGTGGTACCTGAAAAACATTTGGCCCCAGCACCAGAATCACTTGGAATAAGTAATCCCCCCTCCTTCCCTGTCTAAAGAAAGAGATCAGCTGGTGGATCTAACAAGTCCAGCTAAACCCGGGGCTTCCACTCCAGCCCACCCCTCCCATCCCAGGTAATGCATAGAGATGCCCCAGATTCAGGGTGGGGAGCCACATTGGCATCTTACAGGGTTCAAGCAACCTGGCAGCCTTCCTTGTGGGCCAAACACATCAATGTGAGGGAAATGACAGCAGTCTTATTAGCTCTAAAAACCTTTACCTCTCTGCTTCTACCAGGGGTTCTTCAAATAGTAACAGGCAATACCACTATAATGTGGTACCTCAACAAACAGGGAAAGACAAAGTCATATCAGCTGTGCAGACTAACCCTGCTGATATGGGTTCTAGCATCTTGCTACAACTTCTCCCTGCAGGCAACCTAAATTCCCTCGCAGGACAAGCAAGCAAGCAAGCTGGTCTTCTAACCAGGGCATCCTTTCCACAACACGAATGGATGCTGGACAAGACGGTCTTCTTAGACATTGTCCACCGGTGGGGCACTCCTCAAATAGACCTGTTCGCCTCCCCCCAGAACAGGCAGCTTCAGACGTTCTGCTCAAAGGCCTACTCCCCTCTAGCCTGGAGGGTAGATGCTTTCAACATCTCCTGGGAGGGGAAGTTTCTTTATGCCTTTCCCCCCTTCCCTGTGATTCAGAAAGTCCTCCTGAAAATCAGGAGAGACAAACTGAAAAACTTGTTAGTGACTCCCTACTGGCCAAGGCAGCACAGGTTCCACCTATTTCGCAATCTAGCCAAGGGCAACAAGTTGGACCTTCTGACACAAGAAAAGGGAACTGTCATCCACCCACACTTGCAGATGTTGTCTCTGACACTGTGGACAATAAACTTTTGATCCCATTCAGACACCATTACTCAGAGGACGTGCTTTCAGTCCTGAGGGAGGCCAGGAAACCTACAAGAAGAAAATCATACCTAGCTAAATGGGAAAGATTTACTAAGTGGTGTCTAGACAAGGGAGGAGACCCTTGCAGTGCGGATCCCCACCTTGTTCTTACTTGTGTGTCAACTGATAAAAAGTGGACTCTCCTATTCTTCAGTGAAAGTACACCTTTCCGCAATATCAACCTGCTTGCCACTAGACCCTCCCTTGCTAGCCAGGCTCGATGTAAAACTCTTCCTTAAAGTGATGTTACACATTAGACCTCCAAAAAAGCCTATGCCTCTGCCATGGGACCTTAACTTCGTCCTGGAAAAGCTTACTCAACACCCATTCGAACCGGCCTGGACAGCTTGCCTTCAGATGTGTGTACATGGAAAACAGTTCTACTAGTGGCTATAACCTCAGCCAGAAGGGTTTCAGAGCTGCAAGCCTTAATGGCTTGCCTCCCCCATACTGCATTCCACAAAGACAGGGTAACCTTGAGAACTAACCCCTCCTTTATGCCCTTGGTGGTCAACGATTTGTCATTAAACCAGTCTATCCACCTTCCCACCTTCTTTCCCTCTCCCACCAATGAAGGGGAGAAGATACTTCACTCCCTGGATGTACACAGACAACCAAGATATTTACCTGGACAAAACTAAATCCATTAGTAAATTAAAACATCTGTGTTTCCTTCCATCCCAGAGCATTGGGCAAGGCAGTCTCCAAACAAACCATCGCATATTGGATCCGGAAAGCCATCTGTCTGTGCTACTCCCACCATGGGAAAAATCCCCCAGTGGGAGTAAAAGCACATTCCACCAGGGCAATGGCCACATCCAAGGCTTTCCTAAAAGGTCTGGGCACGTCTTCCATTATGGAAGCAGCTACATGGTCTACTATCCACACTTTCACCAAACACTACAAGTTAGACTAGGTCTCTAGAGCACGTGCAGGGTTCCCCAGGGCAGTCCTTCAGGGCTTTATAGAATCTTCTGCATCCACCACCCTTTCTTCCAACTAAGCTGTGGTACTCTCCCACAATAAGAATACTGCAACATTAGAATAGTTGTGTAAAATCTTACCATAACCATAGATGTCCTTCTATTCCATGTTGCAGTATTCCTTCCCACCCACCAATAACCCCCTCATCATTCTCCTCTTATCCCAGCGTGTCCATAGGTCCTAATCCCATACACCTTTAATCCTGGACCTATATATACTACAGAAGGACCCTAGGGTCCCATACCTGACACCACTGGCACCTCCTAGTGCTAAGCCTTCTTCTCTACCTGCTGAGCTTCAAGATCTGAGGATTGTGCATTGTGCATGCAGACGTCACATTTAAGGCCCCTGGTTTATGGCCCTACGTGTGATGCCCCATGCAGCTGAAATAGCCAAGCTGAAGCTTTTGTATAGGAACTGGCGTACGAGTCGCTTGAGGTCAGGAAATCCCACAGCAAGAATACTGCAACATGGAAGAGAAGGACATTTATGGTTATGGTAAGATTTTACACGGCTATTCTATACTTTCGATGCCATTGGTGTCTATCTCTGCACCGACAGCTTTGGCACCTACTACTATTTCGGAGCAGGCATCTTCAAAACCGGAATTATTCTTCTTTAAAGGTAGGCCACATACTAAGTATTCCACCTCACTAGACCCTTTTGTAGACCAACCTCCAAACCCCTTCTTGGAGAAACCCAGATCCCCATCTGTCTCTTCAGTCCATTCCACCAAGAGCCTCACAGAATCTGATATTTTGAGGCTGGTGGACCAGCTCTCGGGGGGGGGGGTGCTGCTTTCCATGCCATGGAGAGAGCCTTGTCCATTGAGAGCATGCAGTCGATACCACTTTTGTTGGACCAGCAGCCCTGTCCTTCCCCTTGGCTGGAGCTTCCTCCAGACTGTACCCTCGGACTGCGAACACAGAAGCCTCACTATCCAATTATAGTCATGTCCTCTTCAAATACCTCTTCGGCCCATCCAACAAAGAGGTACCCTTGAAGAGGAAGTGTAAGAGGAAGCACTTGGTCTCCTGAAGAGTCTTTCACTGAAGATGCTGATTTCGATGAAGGTGGAAGATGTCTCCTTTGGAGACATTCTAGAGATCCTGAAACAGAGGGGTGGCTGGACTTCCTTCAGCCTTTCTCAGAGGAATCGATTTACCTAGAGTCTTTCTGTGCCCGACCCTCCATCTCCTGGATCTCTCCACCTGCTGACGATCTGATTAGATTGCACAACGGGTTTGGAAGATACCTAATTCTATCGAGGCAGTCCCAAAGAGACCAGACCGTATTTTGTCAACTCCTCAGGATCAGCAGCATTGGGTGAAAGGAATACCAGTAGATGCCATAGTGGTAGTGGCAGCCACCAAAACGGAACTTACTGAAGAAAGTCCTACTATCCATCCTCCTAGTAAAGAGTTGAGGACAATGGATAGATTCGGGAATTGAGTCTAAGCTTCATCGACCTTCGCACTAAGGTCCTTGAATTACATGGCACACTTCAGGAGGCTTCAATGAGATCTGATAAAAGAACTTTCAGATACTCTGACAGGAGCAGTAGCTGAAGGGGTTCAAGAAAATATAACTTTTCATCTGACAACCCTAGATTCTCTTTACAACTCGTCCATGAGGCTTATTGCACATGCAGCCGAAGGGACGACAAGGGCAACAGGTTCGGGTGTAGCCATTAGGAGACATGCCTGGATGCGCTTGTGAATTCGCAGAACCATTTAAGTCTTTTCATCAATACACCATTTGATGAAGCATCCGTTTTTGGCCCCAAAGTTAAAGACTCACTTGCCAAGTGTGAGAAAGATGGAAAGACCCTTTCTGCTATGGGTGTACGCTTTTCCACTCCTCTGCAGTCTTACTCCAAAAACCAGAGAAGTGGGAAGCTGTGGTTCAAGAAGACCTTTACACAACTCACGTGGCATTGACTTCTTCCAGGGCAGAAGGGGGAGTAACAATTGAAGACGTGCATGAGGCAAAGGTGGCCCTCAAAAATCAGGGGTCCAGGGATTGTTTCCCTGATAACTCTTATCAGCACTCCTGAATGGAGGCCCGATTGCCTTCCTCTGGAGGCATTCAGGGGATGATTATCCCTGCACCTGTCTACCTGCCTGGCTGAGGATAAGAATGAACACTTGGGTGCAGAGGATTATAACCAGACGTTACAATATCCCTTTCCAGAAGAACCCAGAAAGTTGAAGAGATTCCCACATATTCCACCCAGTCACAGGGATGCAGCAGTCTTAGAAATTCAAAAACCGTTCAACAAAAGTGTCATCCAAGCAGTCCCACCAGACCAGATAGGATCTGGGGTTTACTCAAGATTCTTTTTAGTACCCAAAAAAACAGGTGACTGGAGACCAATTTTGGATCTCAGCCAGTTGAACAAATCACTTCAACAAACCTAATTCTGGATGGGCACAGTTCAATTTATACTTCCATTCTTAGAAAAGCTAGTTGGATGTGCTCAGTAGATCTTCAGGATGTGTATTATCACGTAAAGGTGGACAAACATTCCAGAAGATTCCTGCCCTTCTGGCTGGGAGACTGTCATTATCGGTTCAGAGCCCTGCCCTTTGGTCTCATTACAGCCCCCAGGGTGTTCACCAAATGCATGGCAGTGATAGCAGCCCACTTCAGACTGCAAAGATTCTGTGAGTTTCTAAACCTAGACGACTGGCTCCTCACTAATCCCACCAGGCATATACTCTTACAAGCAAGACGCTACGTTCTTCAAACTTGTTCCTTGCTGAAGATCACTGTAAACTATGAAAAATCCCTTCTAGAGCCAGCACAGCAATTAGAATTCATATTTGCGATGTTAAACACAAACACTGATATTGCATCTCTTTCCCCAGAAAGACTTCAGAGGATAAGATCACAAGTCAGTCAGATTATTCGCAGCAAAAGGGTGACTGCAAGACTGTTGCTACAAACTCTAGGATAAATGTCAGCCTTCACCACTCTAGTTCCCCTTGAGAGATATCACATGTGGATTCTTCAATGGCTCTTGGCATGCCGGTGGTCGTTACTGAATCAGCCAGTGTTCCGTCTGGTATTAATCACCCACTTATGCAAGAGAGACCAGAGTTACTGGCTTCACTCCAACAAAATTTTGTTAGGGAGACCCTTTGTCCCTCTTCAACCCCAAGCCTTAGTGACCACGGACGCGTCCGAGATAGAGTGGGGGGGGGGGGGCATTATCTGGGAAAGACATTCCAAGGCACTTGGTCCCAGCTGGAGGCTAATTTGCACATTGGTGTTCTAGAGATGAGGGCAGTACTCTTAGTATTGCAAGCATTCCAAGGAATCCTCCCCTTGGGAAAGATTGCAGTTCAAACAGACATGTCAGTAGCCTGGTACATCAGCAAGCAAGAGGGAACCAGATCTTACCCTGTTTGTCGAGAAACACTCAGGGTATGGCAATGGTCAATTTCATCTGTCTGTTTTCTAATTGCAACTCATATTCCGGGGAGCTGCACTGTATTTGCGGACAAATTGAGCAGGCCATCCTAATGTCTCATGAGTGGTCTCTCGGTCCATTGGTGACGGAAAAGATATTCTCTCACTGAGGCCAGCCCTACTGCGATCTCTTTGTATCTCCCCTGAAAAAGTGCAGCAGCTACTTTGCCCTAATTCCCCCTCCGGAGGAGTCTCCGAGAAATGCCCTCCTTCACGTTTGGCCCCCCGGTCTGTCGTATGCCTTTCCCTGATTCCTCTCATATCCCAGGTTCTAAAGAAAGCCAAAAGGTCGAAGAACAAAATAGTTCTCATTGCCCCATTCTGGCATCATCAGGTGTAGTTTCCCTTTCTTTGGCCTCATCTGATTCGTAAACCTTGGACACTGGACCCAGATCCAGACCTTTTGTCCTATCCGGATGGACTACTTCGTCCGGATCTTCAAAAATTACAATGCTGCATGGCTTCTCCAGTTCCAATGATTGCCAGGCATTCTACTCTGATTTCCCAGTTCAAAGAATTATTCTAGCCTCCCACAAACTTTTGACTAGAAGGCTGTACTTCAGCAAGTGGCAAAAATTTTCAAAATGGGCTTCATAGACTAATCTTGATCCATTTTCAGCGCCAATTCATAAGGTCCTGGAGTTTTTAACGTTGCTTTTTGAAGCAGGAGTATCTGCCTCGACCATACGAGTGCATCTAGCTGCAACTCGGATTTTCATAATGGTTTGAACGACACAACGTTAATGTCCAACAAAGTTTGTGAAGCCTTTCTAAAAGGAATATTTATGCTCAGACCCCTATACAAAGACCCTTCTGCACCCTGGGACTTGAATCTGGTACTTCAGTCTGTAATTAGTTCTCCTTTTGAACCTTTGCAACCTGAAGTTTTTATCTTGGAAAACATTATTTCTGATGGCTATTACTTCTGGAATGAAGATGTCTGTGCTGCAAGCCTCCATACCTTACTTTCCATAATGACAGGGTTTCCTTGCAAAGATAGTGTCAGAAATCAATATCAACCTGACTGTTCAACTTCCATTTTTCTACTCCAGCTTTTCAAAACAAGGGTGAATATTGTCAACATTTACTAGATGTGCATAGACTGTTGCATTTTTACCTTTACATAACAAAGGAAATCAGAAAATCGGACCAGTTCATTTCTTTCTCTTCTGCTACTATGGGAAAACCTGTTTCTAAAGTTACTCTGTCTAAATGGCTTAGACTGTATGACAGTTTCACATGATAATCTTGTCAGTGTCCTCTGTACCCTAAACCTATCAGAGTGCACAATTGTTTGGTTCAAAAGCTGTCTCTCAGGACAACAGGCAGTACAGTGGCACTCAGACATCTCCCCACTACTCCCAGTAACACTAGGTGTGCCCAAAGGCTCCATCCATGGGCCACCACTCTTCACTAACAACCTCTATACCCCATGCCACCATAATACAATATGCAGATGACTCCACACTTGTATGTAATGCCACATCTATCCCAGAATTACACAAACTCACACAATCATCCTTCCTATCAGTCGAATCCTGGCTATCTGAACACCAACTAGGGGCCCTGTATAGGAACAAACACTTTCTGACAAAAACAGCTAAAAAAAAACATTGCTAGGACACACTTACTCTCTACACTCACATATGCATCCCCTATTCTCACTTATCTAAGAGAAACAGACAGCATTAAATTAGAAGCATGCGACAACAAAATTGCCAGGTTTGCCCCCAGTTCACCCTAGAAATCTTTGTATTGCCCTAAAACAATTACAGTGACTTGAATTTCCCCATCTCCTCCTGTATAACCAACTAACCCAAACCTGTAAGATACTACATAACTCAGGTAAAACCCCAATCCTAAGTAGTATACTCAAACCGTACATTAGTAGTAGAGTTCTACGGTCTAACAACAAACAACCGTTGGAAGTCTAAAAAGTCTCTTACTCTGCTGGAGGATCCCTGTGCAAAAGCATGGAATGCCCTACCCATTAGCCTTACAAGTAAAACCTCCATAACTGAGTTTAAAAACTCACTTAAAATCCACCTCACTAGTAAACGGCTATGCCCATGCTCCACAACAAGAGAACAAGTGACATAATTGACCCAAGGACATATAATAATCTAGAAGTCCCTTCAGTAATGTTAGCCAAAAAAGAAAGTGTATACTGCAGTTAACTGTAATTCTTTGGCACTGCTGATTTACTATTTAAGCCTTTTAATAAGCATTGTATTCCCTCGTTCTTGTCCTGTATATAGTTTCATAACTGCACACATTTTATCATATGTCAGCAACTGTATACATGTCTTAATTGTAATCTATGTTAATGCCTGTTCTAATGTTGTAAGTCTGTACATAAATGTGGAGCTTTTCTCCCTCGGCCTCTGCTGAAAAAGGACTGCTAGTCCAGTCAGACTTTCTCAGTTATCAAATGTAAAATAAAAAATAAAATAAATAACTTTTGTTTATAACAAAAAGAAAGTGCAGCTATCGGGACCTGTTAAAGCACATTCAACAAGGGTAGTAGCCGCTTCTGCAGTCTTTCATTCCAGAGCTTCTATTGATAATATTTGTGCAGCGGCTACCTGGGCATCTCATCGCACCTTTGTTACTCATTATGAGCTGGATCTCTAGTCTCTAGGGGCGAGCATCATTTGGCTTGATGGTACTCAAGAATATTCTTCCATGTGACCTCCCGGGATTTAGGTCACTGAGGACTCTGTCCCACAGTCAGTGATTAAGTGAATATTGATATCAGATGAAGTTACGTCATACCATAACATTGCTTCTATATTGTCGATCTTCACTTATTCTTGACATCCCCACCCTCCTTCCCCCCTGCCATTGGGTTTCTTAGTGGAACAGATCTTTTTCAAAAGATTGGCTTTTCCTTTTCAGGAATACAGATATGGTCTCATGTCTGTTACTTCCTGTTTGTCACTATTTGTTATTCAAACTTGATCCGAGGTAATCCTGTGAGGCGCATTATGAGTAAAGCTTAGCTTTTGAGAGTTTTGGAGGGTGCAAGCTGGAGTAGCGGCTGAGTTGGTTCAAATATACAGAACTGAACCCACAGTCAAGGTTAAGTGAAGATCGACTATACAGATGGAATGTTATGGTAAGACATGACTTCTTTTTTATGCTTATGCTTGTACAGAAAGGGGACTTTGTGGGGAAGTGTGTGTATACTGATTGTGAACACTTGTCTGACAACTTAACCTTCTGACCAACTCGTTCCAGCACTGCTTGACGACAGCATGGATACTTATTCTGATCCTGCTAGCTCTTCTCCCACTGTACCTAAAAAAGAAAAAGCACAACAAAGAACCCTTACTGCTACTGCAAGCTCAGACAGTGCCTCAGCCATTAGTGAGTGAACTTATAGTGAACAGCTGTTGTTCATCCGATCACTCACTCGCTCCTCCTGGTTCTTCTGGTGTATTCCTTTCATCCACCATGGACCAAGGGGTCAGTCACATCCTGTTTGGCTGTTCCAGTGTCCTATATGAGCATGGGAGAACATTTTCTTTGCGGCTTGGGGACACTCCAGGAGATGCTTATTGCAGTAACTGGGGAAAGAGACCACTTGGCAAGACTGAAGTGCCATCTCCTATCTCCAGCAGGACAGTCACTGTGAAATGCTGAATGGCAGTCTTTCCCTGCTTGTTATCCTAAATGTTATCCTGCACATTTCCTGAAATGCTGAAGTTCAAAGTGGAATTTATGTATTTACTGTAAATATTAACAAATCTGCGGTAGCGTTGTTGCCTCACAGTTAGACGTTGCCCATTTGATTCTCAGAGCATCTTCTGTGTGGCGACATGCGTGAATGGGCGTTCCTTCATTGAAGGTTGTGTGTTAGGCCCAGCAAGCCAGCATGTAAAAATCTACTGCCAGTCATTAGCGGACCGGAGTTCCGCTGTGGCGACCCCTAACTGGGAAAAGCCGAAAGATACATTAACAAATCTGTAACAATTGCAAGCAGCTGCAACAAGCATATGTTTGTTTCAACACCCTTTAAAAAAATATTTGGCTTTGCATCTGTTTATAGGCATTGTGTGATTCACTATTCCTGTTTGCTTTTTTTTTCTATAATTTTGGGACATAGGTGGCAGTGGTTCATATAATCTGCCTTGTTCTGGCCAAGGTGTTTGATACCATTTCCCACTCAGGAATCATAGAAAAACTCACTAAGCTAGCCATCAACCCCTATATCACTAGGTGAGTTGCAAACTGGCTCACAGAACCCGCAGTGTGAAAGTAGCTGACTCCAAGTCAGACTGCCGACCAGTCACCAGTGGAGTCCCACAGGGTTCGGTCCTGGGTCCTCTCCTGTTTGGTATCTACTTCTATGAAGTCCAGGCCAACACAAAGGGACTCTGGCTGACAAAGTTCGCAGACAATTGCAAGCTGGGATGTGCTATTAACTCCCAAAGTGATGTTGACATCCTACCTCACTGAGACCGACTGGTGTCAGAACCATGTGCCAAAAATGTGTCGTCATCCCCTTTGGGAAAAACCCGGTTCCCATAAATTACCACATCAATGGTAGTCCACTGAACACAAGTTATTATAAGAGATCTGGAAACACAGGTTGAGACCAACCTCTCTCTCTCTCGACCACCGTGGTCAGAACGTCTTTCTATGTGGTACATCTCATTACTAAGGGTTTTGCATTGAGAAAGAAAGAGGTCATTGTCTCCCTCTACTCTTCCCTCATTAGGCCAATCATCGAGTACAATGCCCCATTTGGCATGTACCTCACTAGACACCTGCAACAACTGGAGAGGCCGCAAAAGTACCTCACAAAGAGAATCCTAGGCCGTAAACAGTTGTCGTATATGGACAGACTCGGTGTCTCATATTGCCTACTTGGAGGCGATCTCTGCTTGACTTACAAAGCCATGTCTGACCCAGCTGTGTTAGAAATGCTACGTCTAAAGAAGTCCCAATCCCTCCGCACCACATGCCCCAGATTCCTCAACCTCATTACCACAATCAACAGAACATGCTGGAGAGGGACAGGTTTCTAACCCAGAGATTGCCCATACTATGGAATAGACTTTCCATACATGTCAAACAGAGCACCTCACTGGCCCTCTTCAAGAGAAATCTTGATGAGTGGATGGGAAATGGAAAATTCACCCTGGGGATCACTCCAGTGGCTCTACTCGACAGAGGTACTGGGAACTGCGGTCAGGTGGCACGATGTCAGGGTAATCCTATGGGCTAGGCTTATAAAGGCTCCATGGCCATTAGCCTAGTACACACCTATGAACCCGAGTACTCTGCCACACTTCCTTCAGAAGGTAGCTCCTGAGTTCTGTTTCTAATTCTTCTCAAGTATTTAAACCTGCTGTGTATTATTGTGCAGATACTGTCTGGGCTGCTACTACTACTGTTTTGAGGAGTTATGCCTGGGTGTGTAACCAAACGTTTGCTGATGAAGTAATCTGAAAATCTGAATTCTGATTTAGAAAAATAAGATTTTGTTTGGCCCTTCTGTAACTCGGGTACTGAAACAATTTGATGAATTGTGGAAGTTAATTCAGGCAGTGCATTAAGATGATGATCATCGTGTTTCACTGTTGCAGTCATTACAATTGGGTTATCCTGCTGGCAGGCTACCCGCAGTCGGCCAGAATTCCAAAGTCTAGGTCCGGCGTCGGTTGCTGTCGCCTCTTCCCTGACGTCAGTGCGCCAGGGGTATAAAAGATGCAGCCGCCGCCATTTTCTTCAGTCTTTCTTGCCGCGCGGTGCCCGAAGCAAAAGCAGTTCGCAAGTGCCGGGCGGCCGACTCCTAGATTTTTCGTGTTCGAATTTCAGATCCGAAGTCTTCATTAAAAGCTAAGTACCCCGTTGGGGAAACTTTTTTCTTGCTCCAGACCGATGTCAGAAAAAGTTAATAATTGTATTTCTTGTGGGAAGCAAATACCTCATAAGGACTTTCATTCCTATTGTATTCCTTGCCTAGGCCCTGACCACAACGTTGCTAATTGTCTGTTCTGAGCTGGATTTAACCAATGCACTATTAAGCTTCGGTACGATTTTGCATTTCACTCTTTTGGCAGAAGATTTAATTACACGATGTCGTCAGATAGCCATCCGACTACCGCAATTCACAAGAAACGCAAAGAAATAGAAAAGGACTAAGCATCCGAGGTCCAAAACTGACGACGAGGCTTCTTCTAAGCCAGTCACCGGTTCTCAGTGAGATGCTTTCGCAGCCCCTGACGCCCGCTACTTTAGAGCCGCAGGCCACTACTGACTCCCACGTGGAGCCGACAAGGCCGCTGGATACTCAAGGTATTGGAATCAAAGGCAAAGACTAAAGCACCTTTAAAGACAAAGAAACAAGTAAAACAGCCACATGGACAGGCCTCCAAGCCTAAAAAACAGATGCTCAAAATGGCTGAAGACCTAATTACTTTGATCAGGGGTTCCCATCCCCCTCCTGATAAGAGGCCTAGGCAAGAGACAGAATGTGAAACTTCCGATCAGGTTTCTATTTGTTCTGATTCCTCTTCTGATCAGGAATACTCTCTTCCTCCCTGTGAGGATTCTGATGCTGAAGAATCTATCCCTTCAGCCTCTCCTCCTGAGGATTACTCTTTTGGGGAAACACTGCATACTATGAGGGAGCATTTCCACTGGGAGAGCCAAGATTATTCAGAATCTAAGAAAAGGCTCAGATACTTCCTTTTACTACCTCAGCACAGGCCCCTTGCTATTCCACCTGTGTTAGACATTGTAGATGTTTTTTCAGAGTCCAGTCTGACTCCTGACTCCCTGCCTCCAGCTCCTGTTAAGCCAGACATATACTACAGGGTTCCTGATTCACATAAATTTCTTTTTAAAAACCCTGCTGCTGACCCAGAAACCATCTCTCAGGGTCCCAAAGGGGTCAAGGCTTCCACTGCAAAAAACCCTACCCCCTCTGACAAGGATTCTAGGGCACCGGACAGATGGGGAAAAAAGATTTACACTTCTGCAACCTTGGCTATAAGGGCTATAAATTGTCAGTTTCATATGCTTAAGTATCAGCAATATATTCTATCACTGCTAAAACAGAAAATGTTAATAAATTCTGAATGTGCAGAAAACAAAGAAATGCAGGATTTATTGCATGCAGCTGAACAAATTGGAAAACATATACTTTGCAATGTGATTTTGATTCTTTGGAGGCCTCCTGCAGCGCCGCAGTTACGGGTTCTGTCATCAGGAGGCATGCTTGGTTAAAGGAACAGAATTTGCCTGATCATGTTAAAGCAAAATTATTAGATGCTCCATTACAGCATGATACTTTGTTTGGTGTTAAAGCAGAGGAGGTGTTGAAGTAAATGGAGGACAAAGCAAAATCTATGCAAACAGTCAAGGATTTCTTACAGGTACAGCCTCCAAGATTAGCAGACACTGGCCTACAAAGAATTGGTCCTTTCCAGTGTCAGGCCACAAAGGGGCAGATACAGATGCCCTAGGGGCAGATCCCAGCCTCAAGGCACATACAGGTCTAAACAATGGGGTGCTTCTACCTCCAAAAGCGGAGAAGACAAATCACAGCCATACAGGAAACAGTCCCAATGACTTCCCCCTGCCTGCACCAAGCACTTATCTAATGGCAGCACCATTAGGGGGAAAACTAGCACTTTTTCATCAAAATTGGCACATAATAACCCAGGACAAATGGCTCTTGAACATAGTGTCACAAGGCTACAAGTTTCACTTTCATACCCTGACAAGGGCACACGGTTTGCCAGACCTGCCAAAAAATCAATGGGCAGAGGCACAAAAGCAATTTTCATCCCTCATGGACATGGGGGCCATTCAGCAAGTACCAGAGCAAGAGCAGGGACAAGGATTTTACTCAACTGTTCTTGGTGCCCAGAAAGGACAAAGCCTGGAGACCAATACTGGACCTATCAATTCTAAACACATATCTGGATATTCCAAAATTCAAAATGTTTACGCTGCAGCAGCTTCTGCCCATGCTGGGCAAGAAGGCTTGGCTTGTGACCTTAGACCTAAAAGAGGCGTACCTGCATGTCCCAATCAGACAGTCATGCAGAAGATACCTCAGATTCATAGCTGGCTCAATGCACTACCATTTGCACTGCCCTTTGGCTTATCTACTGCGCCCAAGGTCTTCACAAAATGCCTGGCTCCAGTAATTGCATTCTGCAGACAAAGAGGAATACAAATATATCCTTACTTGGACGACTGCCTCATTCAAGCAGAGAAAAAAGACATTTTACTACAGCATCTGGCTTTTGTAAAAAGATTACTAACATGCCTAGGGTATACAGTAAACAAAAAGAAATCAAAACTAGTACCCTCTCAAGAGATAATATTCCTGACTGCAAGCTTAAATACAACTGCCCAGATGGCTTATCTCATGCCAGGCAAACAAAGGCAACTGACTACTTATTTCAAACTGTTGGCAACAAAGGCCCAGTTATCTGCAAGAAAAATTCTGCAGGCTTTGGGCTTCATGGCGTCCTGCATTCTGCTAATTCCATATGTAAGACTGCATATGAGGAAACTTCAATGGTATCTAAAAAGTGTTTGGACTCAACATTGCCACAGCCTGGAAACAACAATTACCCTTATTCCCTGCCTGCAACAGGAGTTTCGATAGTGGGCAAAGGCCTGTCACCACAACAAGGGGCAGCCATTCACTTTACCCTCAGCCAGGCAGACATTAACAGATGCATCAGATTATTATGGGAGGCCCACATGGCAGGAAGATGTATTCGGGACACATGGTCCGCAAGCCAAATGCATCTACATATCAATCAAAAAGAGATGCTAGCTGTTCAGAATGCCATGACAGCCTTCAAGTGTCAACTTCATCCGGGACGACAACTGATAAAGATGGACAATACTACAGTCATGTGGTACATAAACAAGCAGGGAGGAACTCATTCCTATCCCCCTTTGCAGACTAGCCATGACTTTGTGGGACACAGCATTGACTTACCAAGTACACCTGCAGGCACAATTCCTGCCAGGAAAGATAAATACTCTGGCAGACGAACTAAGCAGAAACCTCATGGATCCCCACGAGTGGAAATTGGATCCGCAAGTCTTCAGCATGATAACAAGGAAAATGGGGATGCCCGGACATAGATCTATTTGCCTCCCCTCACAACTGCCAACTACAGACTTTCTGCACAAGGACTTATCACAAGCAAGCATGGAAAGTGGATGCTCTATCTTGCAGCTGGAAAAACTTAACAGTATATGCCTTTCCTCCACTGTCTCTCCTCCCCAAGGTACTCCTAAAGGTCAGACAAGAGAAGCCAAAAATGCTACTGATTGCCCCAGACTGGCCCCGCCAGCACTGGAACTCAATCCTAAGGAACCTGTCTCAATGCCCTGCCTGGAAATTACCTCATATTCCTCACTTACTGTCCCAACAAAACAATCAGATCCTGCACAGCCAGCTCAAGACTTTAAATCTGGCAGCATGGCGGGTAATGTAGTGATTCAAAACACCCCTCTTTCTAAAGCAGTGATGGATGTTATTTTGGAGGCCAGGAGGCCTAGTAGCAGAAAATCTTATGCTGAAAAATGGAAGAGATTCTGTGCTTGGAACCAGGCCAAGGAATTGACACGATTGTACCAAATATTCCTCAGATTTTGCAATACTTAACTGAGATGCTGGACAAAGGCCTATCCTTTTCATGTATTAAGATTCATGCCTCTGCCATTTCAGCTCATTACAATACAGACCCACCTATTTTTTCTCATCCTTTACTAAGGCAGTACCTCAGAGGAGCCACAAATTTAAGGCCTCCAAGGAGATCACCAATACCTCCATGGGACCTCAATTATGTCTTGGAAAAACTCACTCTGCCTCCTTTTGAGCCAGCCGCTACAGCTGACATTAAATTTTTATCTTGGAAAACAGCTTTGCTCCTAGCAATAACCTCTGCAAGACGAGTCTCAGAGCTACAGGCACTCATGGCTGTGGAACCTTTTATCATTTTCCATTCAGATAGGGTTTCTCTGAGGACAAACCCGACATTTATGCCTAAAGTAGTGTCCAGTGTGGCCCTTAACCAAACTATTCACTTGCCTACCTTTTATCCAAACCCACAGAATAAGGGTGAGACACTTCTGCATTCTTTGGACATACACAGACAGCTGCGCTTCTACTTGGAAAGAACCAAAGCTTTCAGAAAACTGAGCAGTTACTAGCGGCATGCAGGATCACAAGGAAATGCCATCTCAAAGCAGACTATTTCAAAGTGGATAGGCCACTGCATTTGTTTCTGTTGTTCACAACATGGCAAATCAATGCCTAAGGGCATTAGCCAACATTCAACCAGAGCAGCAGCCACTTCAGCAGCCTTCTTCAGAGGAGTACCAACCAAAGACATTTTAGAGGCTGCAATCTGGAGTTCATTGCACACTTTTACAAAGCACTATCACTTACCACTCTACTCTAAATCCAGGGCAGGTTTTACCACTGCAGTTCTGCAGGTCCTCATAGCTGCTCCTAATCCTATTTAGCTCCAGCCTCCCAACTATAGATTTGGGATTCAACCCAATTGTAATGACCAACAGTGAAACACGATGAACATAGTACAGTTGTGTACCTACCATAAATGTAGATGTTCGAGTGCATTCACTGTTGCAGTCCAGGTTACCCACCCACCATCCCCCTTATCTTTGCTGGAACTTATATGTACTTCCCTATTCTATACAACCTTGGTGGTGTATTTCCTTGTAGATGAAGGAATAATTTACTTTGGTGCCTGCATGCTTTATTGTCATATTTTTAGCCTACCCTTTTTGGGGCACCTGACATCTGGGGCAAGAAAAACTGAAGAAAATGGCGTCGGCTGCATCTTTTATACCCCTGGTGTACTGACGTCAGGGAAGAGGCGACAGCAACCGACGCCGGACCTAGACTTTGGAATTCAGGCTGACTGCGTGTAGCCTGCCAGCAGGATAACCAACTTGTAATGACTGCAGCAGTGAATACACTCTAACATCTACATTTATGGTAGGTACACAACTGTACTTTTCTAGTCCCCCTTTAGAAATTTCCCAGGTCCTCATTTCCTTTTAAAAACAAAAAGAGTGATCCATGCCACCCCCGTGCAAACAGAAGGAACAAGAAACAAGGATTCTGCCAAAAAAGGAATAGTGTAATACTTCTGAATGACAGTCAGAGTTCTATCCCCTATATGTCTAAACCTGTCCCGAAAACTGGCTCTTTACATTTCTGTTTAGCAGCAGATTGTTTCTGATTTTTGGATGCTAAAAATTATTCTGAAGGGTTACAGTTGGCACTTAATACAAATTCCTCCTTTCAGGGTAATTTCTCCTCCATCCTCCAAGCTAGAGTTTTTACTTGGGTCTTTCAGCACTTACCTTAGGAGTCCTAGAGCCAATGCTTTTAGATCAAAATGAGTGAAGGATTCTATCCCTGAATGTTCTTGATTCCAAGGAAACTGATTTCGTGGAGAACAGTTCTAGAGCTTTCCTTTCTCAGTATGTATGTGAAAGTAACATAATTCAAAATGCTGACCCTTCAAACTCTGCTATGGTAACATTAGATCTAAAGGATGATTGTCACTCACCCTGTATTTACTCTTTGAATTATCTACAGCTCCAAGGGAGTTTATAAAGTGTCTAACTCAAGTAATAGCTCATTGCAGATTGCATGACATTCACATATTCCTCAATTTAGACAACTTGCTTGTCTTTGCAGAGTCTTTTCCTAGATGTCAGGAGTCCGTAACCTGGATTTCATCTTTTCCTATCAGTCTGGAATATTTGTTAAATGTACAAAAAAGTTTCCCTAACTGTCATACAGGATAGTGTTTCCTGTTTTGCCTTCTAGACACCTCTCAACAAAAGGCTTTTCTTATGCAAGAGAAGGTAGATTTTTATCCAGAAGCTTTCCTTAAGCTTCACCAGTCTGCAGGAGGATTTCTCAGGATTCTAGGCATCTAGTCGTCTTCTTCTTTCGGATTTTCCCGGTTTTGGGTTGCCACAGCGGATCACCTATCCGCTCATGATTGGCAGTGGAGTTTTACAGTGTCGAGTTGCCAGCCCAGCACCCAACCTTCCACAGAAGGCACACACATACACGCACTCATGCCTAGGGCCAATTTAAAGTGTCCAATCCATCTACATCATGTCTTTGGAATGTGGGAGGAAACCGGAGCACCTGTGATTCTCATTATCCCTGTTGTCAAGTTAAGACATGGAGAAAAATTCCATGGTTTATTTAAAAAAAAAAAAAAAAAAAAACATGGACCCAACATATTTATCCTCTGGAATTTCAGATTCCACCACACTGGTGAAGATAGCAAATGACTGTAAATCCAAGTCCTCTGATCCTGTCTGTCTGTAACTGTGGAAGTCTCAGATTGTACTTGGGGGGGGGGGGGGCTTATCTAGGGTGGTAAAGGTGAATGATCTGTGGAAACATCTCATTCAGGCCAAGCCACTTGAGTGTCAGAGATGTTGGCTGTGATCTGTGCCTTAAAATTTCATCATCATCTGTGGTCCCCTGGACCTCTTCAGGTGATTGCAGGCATTACCACAGTGATGTGGTACGTAATCAAGCATTGGGGTACCCCAGATTGTTTCCTCTGTGCAGGCTGGCTGTGATGGCTTGGGATGTAGTACTACATCATTCTTTAACCCGCCATGCATTTCACATTCTGTAAGAGCAAAATATAGTGGCAGACAGGTTGAGCAGGACCTGGATAACACAGTCTTGTTCCTCTATCGGTGTACATCTTGCAGCCATTTCAGCTTGTCAGTCCATGGATACTCTCCTTTCTTCTGTGTTTTTAGTAAAGCAGTTTCTCAAGAGGGGTTTATATCTTAGGCTTCCTAGAAAACAGGTGACCTCTTCCTGGGATATATAGTCAAAAGGCTGTTGCAGCAGTGAGAATGATTAACATAGAAAGTTGTGCAGGTTGCACTTACCACAATAATAGATGTTCAAATTCCTCACTACTGCAGTAGCCACACCCACCTGTCATCCCCCTAATTCTGTAGGCTATAAAAGTGTGTGTTATCATTTATACTTTTAGAGATTGTTAATGTTTATATATTTTAGAGGTTCAGTATGAGTATGTTAATTTTCTCTGTATGGGCAAGAAAGTCCTGAAGTTGTCTTCACTCTGACTGCTGATTTCCCTCCAAGGGGCTGGCTAATCAGCAGTCAGAGTGAAGGTGTGGAAGGGGGACAGAGCTTTGTGAATCTGGTTGTTTTTTGTGGCCTAGGCAGGATACAAACCATATAGCCAAAAGACTTTTGCAGCAATGAAGAATTCAGACAGGTACTGTTATGGTAAATGCAGCTTTCACAACTGTATTTTTGGAATGTGGGCAGGGAATCCAAATACTATTTACTGTCATACGAGCTAAATTATTGGATGCCAGATAGTTGGGAAAACTGCCCGTCCATCATCATCACCAGCTCACTCACTTTCTCTCGTCTCACACACACACACACACACACACACACACACACACTCACGCACTGTATCTTCACACACACACTCACGCACTCTGACTTCACACACATACTCACTCTCAATTCACACATACACTCACGCACTCTGTCTTTATACACATGCACTCGCGCACTGTCTACACACTCACACTGAATTCACACACACTCACTCACTCTGTCTACACACTCACTCTGTCTACACGCACACTCGCCTACTCTGTCTTCGCGCGCACACTCGCCCACTCTGTCTTCGCGCGCACACTCGCCCACTCTGTCTTCGCCACACACTCTCGCCCACTCTGTCTTCGCACACTCGCCCACTCTGTCTTCTAAGGCACACTCGCCCTCTGTCTTCGCACACTCGCCCACTCTGTCTTCGCGCGCACACTCGCCCACTCTGTCTTCGCGCGCACACTCGCCCACTCTGTCTTCGCGCGCACACTCGCCCACTCTGTCTTCGCGCGCACACTCGCCCACTCTGTCTTCGCGCGCACACTCGCCCACTCTGTCTTCGCGCGCACACTCGCCCACTCTGTCTTCGCGCGCCCACTCTGTCTTCGCGCGCCCACTCTGTCTTCGCGCGCCCACACTCTGTCTTCGCGCGCCCACACTCTGTCTTCGCGCGCCCACACTCTGTCTCTGTCTTCGCCACACTCTGTCTTCGCGCCCACTCTGTCTTCGCTTGCACACTCTGTCTTGGCGCCACACTCTGTCTTGGCGCTTGCTACTCTGTCTTGGCTGCACACTCTGTCTTCGCGCGCTTGCACACTCTGTCTTGCACACTCTGTCTTGCACACTCTGTCTTGCACACTCTGTCTTGCACACTCTGTCTTGCACACTCTGTCTTGCACACTCTGTCTTGGCTTGCACACTCTGTCTTCGGCGCTTGCACACTCTGTCTTGGCTTGCACCTGTCTTCGCGCGCTTGCACACTCTGTCTTCGCGCTTGCACACTCTGTCTTCGCGCGCTTGCACACTCTGTCTTCGCGCGCTTGCACACTCTGTCTTCGCGCGCTTGCACACTCTGTCTTCGCGCGCTTGCACACTCTGTCTTCGCGCGCTTGCACACTCACTCACTCGCCCTGGAATGGTAGCATGTTTCCACTGTGATCTAGTGTGACATCTGTGGCAACCAGTTGGCAATGGAAACAGGGTCTGTCCACTGCATAGAAATTCA